>NC_056738.1:53576304-53598893 GCF_019279795.1 Protopterus annectens | reverse complement strand
CTCCACACTGCTATGCGCACCCAACATTTTGATTATATCTGCTTGTGACCTCATCTGAGCCTGCTGCTTTCCCCTGACTTCATTCAGTCAGTGTTGTTCTTACTTCTTCTATGGTGAGTGCCTCCTCTTCTTTCATTGTAGGTTGTGTCTTGGGCTGTACAGCTTCTATGGGGTCTTCTTCATTCAGAATCTGCTGGAAGTACTCCTTAAATCTGTTTTTAATATCCCATGTAATAGTGAGCAGGTTGTCGCTGCCATCCCTAATATTCTAAGAAAGTCATTTAGCCATATTAAACACAGCAAAAAAAAAAAAAAAAAAAACAGTTTCAACAATAAAAAAGTAAGAGAACTAAGCATTTAACCAAGCAATGTCAGGCTCATTCAAAGTCACTATTTATGCTGGAGAATCTACTTGTTTGTTAGCTGCATGTACTTCCCAAGTGAAAAATACACTCTTACTGGCTTGGAAAGTGCATGTCTTAGTATGCATATCTTCTGTCATAATTACAGGTTGTGAAGAGGTTTCCAGAGTTTCACAAATTGTCTCTGTGACCGCAGTATCAGTCTATCATGGACATTATCGCATTCTTATTCTAACAGATACAGTGAAAACAACAACCTGCAAAGGTAAAGATTTCTATGACAAGTCAGTCAAATCTACAGTAGAAGATTCCATATTTCCTGCTCTATTCAAGTTTTCATGTACAGAGGATAGGAATTAGAAGGAATAACTGCACATTTACCTGAGTGTGTCCTAATCAGTGAACCTTCCACCAAGGCAGAGGCCTTATTCCATGTGTGAGTTGGATCTTTCACATTTACCACCACTTCAGTTAATAGGCCATCCCATACGAATTCAAGGGCTGCCTTTGGTGTGAAGAAAATCACATTTGTCTCCTTCTATTTAATGCTCAAGTCTTCCAGATATTTTATCACAAATACAATGTTGTCCTTAAGACAGAATTCATGGATGTTTACATTCTCACCTCTTCTTTGTAGCACCAATATAACCTAAAGGTCCCCCATCTGATATGATATGTCCTCCTTTACCAACATGAGTATTCTGTTTTTATCAGCAAAGTTGAAAACTTAGAAAAACAGATGACAGGGATTTTTTTGCTCTAGATGATCACTTCCAGACCAAGTTCACTCTGTCAGTTAATAGTTGCTATGAGAAGTCCAACTTTAATGCCTGTGGCACGATATTTCCAAAAACATGACTGTGTCCTTACATTAAACACTTTCTTTCATGACAGTTTGCATTAAATTATTCTGTTGCTATCAGTTTTCATATTTTCCATGTCTGCCTGCAGTGTGGAAATTCTCAGCGATATAATCAAATTGTTACTTTACAGTCCTGACGTAAGATGCTGGTATTTACAGCTTTTTGTAAACTAGCCCTTCTTTTACTTCAGTGCTATAGCCAGTTCTACCACTGATAGCTTATTTACCCACCCTACCAACTGTTCCCCTGTACTCATCTCTAGCATTTTTCCTCTCCTCTAAACTCTGTCTTACCCCTTCTATCCTGCCCCCATTAACTCTCTATAACTTTTTCTACCTTTCTTCCCATCTTCTTACACTTTTTTGCATATTTTATAGAGCACAGCTGTGTTGTTGAAATGCCTGTTATACTCACCACTGTATTTTATTGAATCTGTCAAGTTGTGTTTCTCTAAAATGTAGCTCCCAGTGGCGGCTGGTGACTTCAAATCAAAGGGGGGGGGCTGCAGGAGAAGCTGAATGGGCGGGGCCAACCAGAAGAGGTGTGGTCAACTAAAAGGGGTGGGGCTATGGTGCAATGGGATCAATGCTGGACATGCTTACTTATTTACATGAAATAAATGCTCAGTCAGTATGGCACATGCTGAATACTCTACACAGCACACATTGTTACATACACACACACACACACACACGCATATATACACACACACACACACACACACACACACACACACACACACACACACACACACACACACACACACAAACATCTAGCCAACAACAGTGTCATTTAAGAACATTATCTTTGGTAATCCATATTTAAGGCAGTACCAAGGACTACACATTCCTTTAAATTCCTGCTGCATATTGCATCCAAACTAACTGTACCTCCACTAGTTTTCAAGAAATCATATCTCTTTCCACCTTCATGATTCACAACAACAAAAAAAAAAATTAAAACTATGTCCTTCTCTCATCCTGCTCTCTTCCAATTTTTCCCAATTTACCATATAGTTGTCAGGGACCCTAATTTTCTTAAACAGTTACAGTAATGGAAAAGAAAAAAACACAGCATACTTCAGTCAGCTTTAGGTCTCTCTATCCACAGCCGCCCCTTAGCTATGCTACCCCTACACCTTGCTATCTTCTCCAAAAAATCTGACATGCATTTTCTACAAAAACACTTATTCTGAGAAATACAGACAGGCCCTACATAAAGGAAATTAAGCTGTTCATAGTGCATCTGTTGAAAAGAGAATTTCACACAGCAAATGTAAATTCACTTATCAAAACAAAACATAAAATGTTAACTATATAGATAAGTTACACACCAGTCAACAAAGACCAAATATCAAGCAAAAAGTGTGTTGGCATGAGGAAAGTGCGGAATAATAACTTTATTAAACTAAACAATCACATCACACAGCCCATAAAATTTCACACATGAAGTCTTACTCAGGTGAATACAGCCACACTAAACTAATACAATCACTTAAACATAATACTATTTGTGTGTTTCAGTTATCTATCTTGGTTTTATTCATCCGAACATTATTTTTATTTTAATAAAGTCATTATTCCATGGTTTCCTTGATCAATGCATTATTGTTCCGAGTACCATACAAGACCACAGCGACTGTTTTTCTTAAATCAGCATAAGGTCCAAATTGTCATGTCAGCTACATTTTAACAGAGAATCAGGATGCAATGAATACAACTTAAGCAACAGAAACAAGACTCAATCCAGTTACAATACTGAAGAAACATTCTCTTATCAGGTTTATAAAAATGCCTCATACAGAAATCAGACTAATACAGCAACTGGCTTGATGCTGAAAATCTTAATTAAGTGACTTACAATGTTCTGCTTGGAGTTCGACTAGGATGACGACAACTGTGATAAAGTCTACTGTCCTGGAGATGTGAGGGCAAGTATGAGTGAGGGTCTGCAGAGTGCTTTGTATGTTATGGATCGGATAAGTGGTGAGGAAGACAAAAATGATGGTTATGTTCTTTTTTCTTTTTTTTTTCTTTACACACAAAATGGGGTTTTCTCCTTCTCTGGGAAATTGACATGGACATTGAAGGATGGCATTAATGCTCTCCTTGTGTCCTTGATGTTTACAAGGATCTGAATGCTACCAGTGTACAGTACAATAGGGCTCATTCAGTTCAGTGGGCTTCTGAGAAGAGCAGGCATGGGTCTACTGTCCATCTGTCCGCATAATATTATTGGACACTGCATTTTAGGAAAGTCAGTGAACACTTCTGAGTAAACAACATGACAAGACTGCAATGTGCATTGCCTTTTTTTTTTTTTTTTTTTTGGCCATGTGCAGTAATACACCACTCACTACAATTTGGTCTCCCATCTGATTAGCTCATCTGTTTCAAGCACATAAAATCACGTTCCTGTTGGCATCAGGCTGCTGTTGTCTCAAAACTCACACTGCTCTGACATGTTGAGGAAACTCTTCCTTGGTGAAAAGATCAATTTCACATACATGAAGAAACTATAATCTGGCATAGCAATGATTTGAAAATGGCATGCCTAAGAGCAGTTAGTCAACACTTTCAAATGTAAAGCAATCAAGGTGTAAAGTCACTTGCACTTAGAGGATTACAGGCCTCTGAAAAAAATTAAAAATGTCTGGGTATGCATGCAACTATTTATTACATGAAGTGCAAAACTGTAAATAAAAAGTCAGTTTTGGTTTTCTGAGGAACACAATGCAAGCACAGAGCATGACGGTTAACATGCTTTGCTATCACAATCTGGTTCTGTGATTTTTGTCTGAAGAAATCTGGCACTTCTAAACACCTGAACTGGCAACCGGGTTCTGGCTTTTGTAGTGCTCTATACTTTACACACATCAACATATTTATTATATTAACATATTGTACTGTCATACTGTCATACTGTGTTAGTAGTTACACATACCACCAAGAAGAAAAGAAACTTCTTTTTCAGCTGCTGTGCTGTGTCATGTCCAGGCTCCAGCGAACTAAATTAGGCCGCCAAGCAAATAAAATAAATCCACAACCGGTCAACACTAAACTCAGGCTGCAACTGTTTGCTTCTCACTCTTTTCCCAGCACATAAAGCCCGGGAAGACAGCAACAACCAATCAGCAGCCTTTAGCCCAGCAAGCACGTCATGACGTGCCTGCGGACGTCGCAGTCCGAGCCCCTTCCAATTCTATGCGGTTTGGAACCGCATAGACTTCTGGGCATCACAATGATGCCTTCATTACACCACCAGGCTGCAATCAAAACAAAAAAAAAATCTGTTTAAAACCGCCGCAGCCCGAGGCGGTTAAGTGCGCATGCGCGTACTTCCGAGTCGCAGACTCGAATTAAAGTTATAAACAGCTGCAAAGGTTTTTTTTTTTTTTACAGATTTCTTCTTCTACAGATTTCTTCTTCTTTTTAGCTGAGGGGGCTGCAGTCCGGCAGTCCGATGCCACGAGCCACCCCTGGTAGCTCCTGGTATTTATTCAACAGCATCCTGTGGTCTCGGTTCATATTGGTAAAATGTAGCACAATTATTATTGACTGTTTCTAAATGTAATATGTACCTGCCAGTTTGGGTGAATATCTTTTGCTTTTGTACTTTCTCAACTGAACCTGAATGAGGTCTATCTGGATCACCATCCTACCCTGGTTAACAGCTGAAGATAAAAGTAAATGGTTTTCACAAAGGCTACTTTAGCAGGACATACTTCTATTGTTTCTTGGTGATCAGCATATACAGCCTTAATACTGATTGTTGTGTGACAGGGTTTTGGAGACCAGTTCAATGAACTTCTCAAATTTCACAGAAAGTTCCTTCATTATGGAAGCACCATCCAGGCTGTCCCACTTAACAGCTACATTTATGTCCTTAGGACTTGTTGATGGGTACTATAAGTGATATATGCAATAATTTGCTGTACAGGCAATAAAGGCACACAATCAATAAATAAAATAAAATAAACAAATGTACAAAATATTGGCTAATGACAAAACACTGCTGTTCAATCTTCCACAGCAAACCCTGCCTCCTAGATATTGACTCACATGATTTATATGTTAATAAGGTTAACATTTCAAGCTACAGAGTTCACTGGGTCCTCCGTTAAGATGGGATCAGTGAGGTTGAATATGGAGGACCAGTCTAGAATGTTTACGTGGGTAATGAGTATGGCTTTTTTGATTCTTGATTAGGTCTGTATGTGAGTATGTGAGATTGTATTTTTTTTCTCTTTTTTTTGTTCTTGATGGAAAATGTTGAGGTTTCTGGTCACTCAAAGCATTAGGGACAATAGTTATATTAACGCATCTGTGCTTTAAGTTAGTGATGATCATAACATGTGTAGACCAGTGCCTGTTGTTGGAATAGGTGTAATTGTCTTTTTCACAATCTGTTGTAAGTTGTGGAGACAGAGCATTTTGTTTAGGGGTGTAGAGCATCAGTGATGGCATTGATGTTGAAGTCTCCATGTATAATGGAATTTTGTGGTACACATCCTTCAAAAATATCTGCAAGAAATTGCTTCAGGGGAAGGTTGGGGGATGTATCCTATACAGGGTTGTAGCTTGGTGTAATAACCTAATGCTATGTGTGCTAGGATCTAGTTTTGACTACTGCTGTACCTGTTGCTTTCTGTAGTCTCAGTATTGTTGCTAGTGGCTGATAACTTTTCTGTAAATTATAAAGGTAACATCTTCAACTAGTCTCTTCCACAACCTATTGTTGAAATAAATGGAGTAAAAGGAAAGAAGATACTGGAAGGAGTAAGAAGTGTGCTTGAGCCGTATTTCAGTTATACCTGCATTTTTTTCTGAGTAAAGCCATATGCCCAAGCAATTTGTTATTGATACTCCCAGTGTTAAGGCATGCTATTTTATGACTATAGGGTTAGGTGGAATTATATTTGTATCCTATAGATTTTGTTCAGATAACTCTGAGCTGCAATCAGGATGATAATTAAGGTTGTTTCACTTGGGTCATTTTGAATATCACCAGCTTAAAGTAATCCAAGTAGTAGATAATCCAGCTTTGTAAGGATTTTCTGAGCATAGTGAGGGGTGGGGACTGTATTAGCATGAGGCAGACCTGTATAACAAATTATTTCCTATTAGTGCATATTAGATTTGTGGTGTAAGTTTAAAAGTGAGATATGGGAGAATATGTGGTGAGGGTGATGAGAGTATGTCATGTTATTTTTAGTAGGAAGGATATCAGAAAGGACTAGGTAGAGATACAAACCAAGAAAGATGAGAAAGGCAGATAAAATTGTGGTGCGGTTAATTGCAACAACTAATTATTTGCAAGAATGTAATTGATGTTTAGTCAAGTTAAGATAGTTTAATTAGTATAAGGTTTAAGTCCAGTTTGACTCTAAGCTAATTTTTTAAACATTTTTAATTAAGTGATGCAAGGGAATCATTTTTAGAGGAAGTGAGTATCTATAGTTAGGTAGAAAAGAAATGAAATGTGATGGGTTGTAATGGTGTTAGGGTGGAAATGAAGTGAGGCCCAAATAGCTTGGATGAACAAAATGTTAACCTTTGGTAAGCAAAGCAAGACAAGAAAAAAAAAACACAATCTGGAGGTGTTTTGCTTAGCTAATCAACTCCGAGGCAGCACTCCATTTGAAATCAGATATTTACAGATACTCTGCACAATACGTAGGGGATGTGCAACAGACTAGGAAACTTTTCTATTTCAGCTGCTAGAGTCACCAGTATAGATCAATCTTTACCGGAAGGAACACCAGCCATAAGCTTTAAATGAGTATTTGTCCATGAAGGGCAAGCTACCCATAGGTAAAAAGGCTATTACCTCTCAAGATATAATGTCATGAACAAAACTGAACTACATTAATGCATGAAGTGCCCTTTTCCTGTCATAGTACCACTGTCTTTAATCTCAGTGGTGCAGATTATTTTAGTAGCTTTAGTGACATTCAAGGGTACTTGTCTATTTACTACTGACACTGAAAGGCAGCTTTTGCAGGCTGCATGCCTTCCTTAGCAAAAAGATGTTATTGTTATATACAGTGTGAGGTGACCCAATAACTTTTGACACTGTGTGGAAGGAGCAGTCTTGCAAGCCCAGTGGCAAACAAAGGTGTCTATCGATTTATGCAGGTTGCAAACTCTCTTTAGCAGAAGGCTTTGAAATTTATGGAGAACAACGGGTGATCTAACAACTTTGTACGCTGTCTGGAGAGGAAATCTTGCATACCTTATAGCATCCTAAGATGTGTGTCTATTGCCCACACAGGAAAAAAAAAATTTGTAGGCTGCAAAACCTTCTTAGCAGAAGACTGCTGTTGTGCAGAATGACAGGCAACCCAATGCCTTTCATCATGGAGCACCAAAAAACACAAATGACAATAATTGCATAGGGGTATCCCATAAATCACAGCAAAATGAAGCACTTTCATCCACCAAGTAAATCAGGACTCCATCACTTATCTACTATTTCATCTATGTTAACAAAAAAGTTGGTGCAGCAACTGTGAAATCATACTATCACACTGCTGTGAGACCTTAGCTTTCCTGTCCATTAAATGTAGACCATTTTACTTGCCCAGGGAGCTGAATGGGATCAGTGTAAGTGGTGTATATCCCACCTAGTCCTAATAATACTGAGGCTCTAAATAAACTATGCAATCGCATGGGTGAGCTGCAGAGCAAATATCCTGAAATTGTACATGTGGCAGCTAGTAACTTTAATAAAGCAGATCTGAAAGAAGTACTCCCACACTACCATCAGTATGTGGCTGTTCCAACAAGTGGGGATAATATCCTGTACAAGGTGTACATAAATTTAAAGAAAGCTTATAAGGTAGTGCAACTTCCACAAATGGGAAACTCTGATCATTATACCATATTGCTATCATCAGCTTACAAACCTGCACTGGTTAGAGAGAAACCCACAAAGTAATAAATCAGGGTATGGCTCGAGGCAGCTATGGAGGTCCTCCAAGACTGCTTTGAAAGAAGCAGATGGGATATGTTCAAGAAGGTAGCCACAGTGAATCAGCATCTGAACAATGATGAATATACTGAGGTAGTGATGGCATAGATCTCAAACTGCATTAATGGGGCAATAAATACCAAGAGTATCACTATTAGAGCTTACCATAAGACACGGCTCATCCCTAGGTATATGAGCTTCTGAAGGAGAGAAACACAGCTTACTGGGCTAAAGACAAAGCAGCCCTATGTGTAGCAAGAGCTAATCTGAGGAGGGGTATACTATAAAGGAGGCTAAAACAGAGTATGGTAGAAAGGTGTAGAGCCACTTTGAAGACATGAAGGATTCAAGGAGACTATGGCAAGGCATACAGGAGATCACCAACTATAAAAGCAGGTCAGCACAGTGTGAGGACAGCATCAAGTTCCTGGACAGTTTAAACAACTTCTTTGGTAGATTTGAGGAAAGAAACAACAGGTTGGCACTAAAGATACCCACTGATGAGAAGGATGCAGTACTCAGCCTCAGCACAGAGGAGATAAGAAGAGAGCTAAGGAGAGTGAACCCCAGGAAGGATGCTGGCCCAGACAACATACTGGACAAGGTGTTAAACAGCTGTGCTGATCAACTATGCACTGACCTCAAAGAAATATTTAACACCTCTCTTGCCATGGTGAAAGTATCCTCATTCTACAAGGAAACTAACATCATCCCACTGCCTAAGAAAACCATTCGCTCCAGCCTTAATGATGACAGACCAGTCCTCAGACATCCACTGTTATGAAATGTTTTGAGCGGCTGATCAAAAAGCATCTTTCATCATGCTTACCTCTTGATTTTGACCCTCTACAATTTGAGTACAGAGCAAACTGATCCACGGCTAATGGCATATCAGTAGAACTACACATCTCCCCTGAGCATTAGAAGGCAAATACAACTATGTGAGGATGCTGTCCACAGACTTCAGCTATGCATTTAATATGGTGGTACCAATGTAACTGATAGAAAAACTGGCACATCAGTAAACATTTCTGTAGCTGGATCCTGGACTTCCTGATTGAGGGACCACAAAGGCTGTGTTAGGGTAAGAACACATCAAAGTGCATCACAATTAACACTGGGGTTCCACAGGAATTTGTTCTCAGCCCACTGTTTTTCACCATCCTGACCCATGAGTGCTATGCTAGATACAAGTCCAACCATATTATCAAGTTTGCTAATGACACCACAGTTGTGGGGCTCATCACAAAGGAGGATGAAAGGGTGTACATGGAGGAGGTGGCATCTCTGATCAGTTGGTGGAAGGGGAACAAACTTGACCTGAATGTAAGCAAGACCAAAGAGATTATCATAGACTTCAGGAAAAGGAGAACAATCCACAAGGTGTTCAGGATCAAAGGTGAGAGTGTGGAGAGGGTTAAGAATAAGAAAGTCATGGATGTACACCTATCAGATGATCTCTTGTCATCAGGAAATACCAGCCAACTGGTCAAGAAAGTGCACTGATGCCTCCACTTTTTAAGAAGGCTGAAAAAAGCTAAGCTTCATCCTCATATTCTCTTCACCTTCTATAGAGGTGCAAAAGAGACCATCCTCACATACAACTTCACAGTGTGCTTTAGAAGCTGTACAGTTACAGAAAGGAAGGAGCTACAAAGAGTGTGCAGAGAAGGTAACAGGTTCCAGTCTTCCATCGATACATCTTTATTCTGCAAGAAGCATCCAAATGGCCATCGAAATAATACAGGACAACATGTATCCTATGCATGGACTGTTTAAGCATCTGGCATTGGGCAGGAAATATCGCAGCATCTGCTGCAGGGCCACAATATTCAATAATGGTTTCTACCCCACAGTGATTAGACTTTTGACCTCTGGCACTAGTCCCAGGCATCTGGATACACAAGTCAATTTTTATTTGTGCAATATAGACTTACATACAGTCCAAGTAATTACAATATTTATTTACTTATTATATCCATAGTCAGTATTATTTAACCCATTCAAGTGAAATATTACACAAATAACTTAGGCATTGTTCAATATGTAGTGTGTTTTGTATTATGTTAAATAGGGTAGTTAATTTTACTCAGGAGAGGGTATTCTTTCTGTATATGAGTGTTGGTAAATGTCTCTGCTGTTTCTTGTGTGTATTGGGTGTAATATCATATTTTTAGTTATGTTTATTCCTCTACTTGTATGTATTGTTTCACCTTCCTTTGTAATCTCAAGAACTGAGCTGTTACACAAAATTTCACTTAGGCTACAAGTGTGTAGCGCTAAATGACAATAAAGTTTACTTTGACTTTGACTATTGCCATTGGTGTTTTTCACTGATCTTATTTGGTAGGCTCCCACCTGTGTCTGTTAGAGTTCCATTTGCTTTGGACTTTCATCACCATGTTAAATGGGTTATTCTTGCAAGCCTGAGCAGCACTGATCCATGAGCAGGGGAGTGGACATCTACTATCTCTAAGAGGGAATGTCAAAATGCAGTAAAATATATTGTAGCTTCATTTCCTAACATACACCCAGCTCAGCATATTTCCTAGACAGTATGAGAAAAAAAATGCATTGTCTCAATACAACATAATCTTTAACTTGCTATCACAAGTTCATTTACATTTCTAATGTACTAATTGTCTCTACAGCTTGAATAACCAAAAGCAGTAATGTGATGTCATCCATAAACCAGCAGCACCACAACTAATGTGAGACATCTGTACCAAAATTGCCTGCTCAGACAAGGCAACTGCATTAACATTAATTACCTCAAACCAAATTAAACCCAAATACTCTGAACATCAAGTAGCTAGCTTGTTAGATTTAAACTACATTTATTCTCTCCGTAGTTATTTTCCTTACACTAATCACACACACACAGTTTTAGTATGTCTCAGCAATAGGCATATCAATGCAAGAAATGTCAACATTACACTACAAAAATGCAAGCTGATTTCCCTTGGGTTTTGCCCTCTCTTCCAAAAATATATTTTTCCAAACATGGTATCCAATCAAGATCATCTTGAAAACAAAGCATTACATAACAGTTTTCATTAACTCCATTGTATTTCCTTGCACATCAATGAAATAAGATAGGGCAACATTAGTCTTATTTATACCTACTGAATTGAACAAACCTAATTTTGTCTACTTAAAATTATTTTAAGTCAGCATCTGAGACAGCTCGAATACTAATCAACACTTTCCTGGTTAGTCCAAACTGGATACTGCTGAGATTTGAAGGTTCCTACTAGGTGGCAGATGTTAAACCTTTTGAAGTCTAGTTACTGCAATCCCACTGGTGTACTGATTTAGTTATACTCCTCCATCCCCAAAAGACAGAGGGTTAGGTCTGAGATAAATTTAAAGATTCCCATACATTTGTCTACATTAGATTTGAAGAGAATGAGGAATGTATTTTGCTTTACAGAAAGTAAGAGATTGTTTCAGGAAAAGGGGATTTTTTTTTTGCATTCAGTATCCATCAAGTTGGTTCATATGTGTGTTGGACTACAGATTTAGATCCATTAATTTTGTTTTTGAACTGCTATTAGTTTTACATATCTGTAGGAGATTAGCAGGATTGGGTCATTTACAGCTTTGTAGAACAGGCACAGATCACACTGAAAGAATCTTTGGGGAGATGGAGAAGAAATATATGTCTTTAAGCTGCTCTCTGTAACATTGGGAGTTTATACTTGAGATATGTTTGGTAAAGAACTGCTGAAGGTTTTCAGATTAGATTAGGTGTTTGGATAGGTACATGCCAAAGGGAGCCTTGATTTCTGGCATGGGCCTGATGATGGATGTGTAGAGGGGAATTCTGACTTCTTCTCAACAACAGGAGATGACTTAGTAATAATCTGGATGGAGTGGAAAGCTTTCTAAATAACACAGGAAACATTGTGGTTAAAGTATCAGTCATTATGTATGAAGGCCGCAAAGTACTTCACAAAGAGGATCCTAGGCCTTAAACACTTGTCCTATATGGACAGACTAAAAAAAAACTCCAACTATCAGTTTCATATCAGCTACTTAGAGGAGACCTCTGCTTAATTTACAAAGCCATGTCTGACCCAGCTCTGTTAGAAAATGCTACATCTAACGAAACCCCAATCCCTCCACACCACACGCTCCAGAGGCCTCAACCTAATTACCACACTGAAAAGAACATGCTGGAGGGACAGGTTCATAACCTAGAGACTGGCCATGCTATGAAATAGACTTTCCATACATGTCAAGCAGAACACCTCACTGGCCCTCTTCAAGAGAAATCTGGATGAGTGAATGGGAAATAGAAAGTTCACCCCAGGGGGTCACTCCAGTGGCTCTACTTGATAGAGGCACTTGGAAGTAATGTAGGGTGGCATGATGCCAGGGCACTTCTAAGGGCTAGGCTTGTAAAGGCTCCAGGGCCATTAGCCTAGTACACACCTATGAACCTATGGCATTGCATATGAGACTAGACAAACTAATGTGCCTGTAGTTCCTGGGATTTGTTCATGGTCTACCTTTGTGCAGAAGGATGATGGTTGAAATCTTCCATTCATCTGACATGAAGCCTGTGTGGAGGCTATGGTTGAATAATGACTCCTGTGGCCCTGATAAGTCATATGTCAGGCTATTTAGGAGGGATCTTGGGATAGTATTAGGGCCTATCAAATCTATATTCCTGGCCTTAGAAAGTGCACAAATGACATGATCCCTACTGATACTTGGAGGGGTGATATTACATGGTATTCCTGTGGGACAAATGGAGTGAAAGGGGAATAGGTTAGTGCTAAATTTGTCAACCAGAAGATTTGCTATAGCTCCCAGTTCTCTGAACATGGCTCCATTTATCAGCAGTTTGGCGCACTGTTTAGCATACTGTCTTGTGCTACCTTTTTGGTTGTGGACCCAGCTAAAGAAAGCCTTATGGTTATCCTTGGCCAGGGATGCTATCTTTACCTCAAAATTTGCTTTACTGAACTTAATTGGTCCTCTTAGGTGTCTATTCAGTCTGGTAAGAGAGTTCTTATATTTTTTTGGTGTTACAGTTCCTAATTTTAGCAATGCCTTTTTCCTTCTGTTGTACAACCTGTTTAATTTTGGATTCCAGTAGGGTGGTTTGCTATTTTTATTTTTTTTTAGTTTTTGGCTTAATTCAGGTAGGCACAGCAACCTCTGTATAATCATTACCATGCTTACACAGAGCTTCTGTAAATAATTCCACATAAGCTACTGTGTTATCTAGGTTTGGAACTTTGACATTTTATGACTTAACAAAAGGTAGTGTGCCTTGAAGTATTTTCTTGTGGATACAGGATTTACTGTGGTTACAGAACTAATTCTTATTTTGAAGGAGACCATTTTGTGGTCTGACCTTACCGGAGAGGACAAAACACTGGTGGTGGTGAGGGAGTGCAACATTCTCTGATATTTGTAAGTACCAGGTCCAATATGTTTGTGCCTCTAGTTGGTGTAGGCACTAACTAGCCCTGAGTGTCTGTGATTACAAAGTCTAGTAATCTCTGTTTCCCTCAAATGTAGGGTTCTGTAGGATTCTCAGTTTATAGAGAGATAATTAATGTTGCCCATGATGTCCCTGTCTCTCCCCTTTATGTTTGTTTTCCATCTGCAGCAATGATGTCAAGGTGAGTTTATGCAGGTAACAAAGTTTGTATCAGCATGACATTGCACCTTTTTCTGTGTTCCTTGTATGTCTTGAATGTCACAGTCTCCTACCCTTACCTTTTTTCTTTATTCTGTCTTAGCAATCTTCCCAATGCACATAGCACATGCACAATGCCTGCATGTCCTAATTGTCAGAAGGGGTGAGGGGTGCTAGCAATGTGAATACATGTCTTACACAGTATTTTACAGACCTTAGTAGCAGCTAGGAATAGTTACCACCACTGTACTATGCAAGTCAAATATAAAGTAAATTACTACATCCCTGGCCAATGCTCAGTGTAGGAATGCAAGCATTTAGGTATTAAAGTAAGTTGTAACTATACTTCACAGTAATCAAACATCATGTAATACAATCATATCATGGATGAACTAATCTTATTATGTAGTTTTCTATACTGTGGATATTTACGTTCATTGTTCTGTATCATTTCAATTGTTCCTTTACAACACTGATACACATCTTCCAGGAAACTTGTCTTTTACATTATCTGATGAAGTAAATATTTACTTTAACTGGCATGAGTTGTCACAGGGCATATTAGATAGCATGCAGTGACAGATTAGTATGTATAAACTCATCTTCCTTGTGTTGCCATCACTTATTCTAAAAGGTAGCCACTTATATATATATAATCCCCAGGATTCATGAAGCTTGCACCAGGCGCTTGCATAGCATAGGCATTATAATGCCAAATATTGCCGTCGAGCGATTCAGGTACTATCGAATTCCACGTGCACTACCGGCATACACCAGATCTGCGCAGCCCCCGGCATAGGTATGCTAATCACCCCATGTGCAGTGTCGCACCATGCAAATGAAGGCATATAGCAATTCATGAAGTGGTGCAGGCATAGTGTAAGCCCACGGAAATGTAAACCAAAAAACACGGTTTACATTTTCCCAAACAGAACATCGGAGCTATGGAAGAGGGAGAGACCCAGGTATTACAACGTTAACACATGCCAATGGCAAAATACACAGCCAATGGCATAAGAAAAGATGCACAACATGTAAATAACAACATTTAAAGTCATGTCCACAGTAACACACAGCACAACCACAGGGCATGTGTGCGGAAGCTGTAACAGAAAGAAATAATATAAAAATGTCATAAAATCGCAACGTAATAGAAATCAGGTTTACAGCATAATACACAATGGTAGGCATGGAACACCACAATCAAGGTGCAAGGGTTGCTAAGGGCTTGTGATAGTGTTCAGCATGGTAACTATGAATTAGTAGTCAATGCCATGCAAATGAGACAGATAATACTGAATCACAAATGTCCCGCCGGATGAAGGTTGTACCATACGGCGCAGCAGTATAACACTGAGGAGTGGCTCAGAGGAGATACATGACATCAGCAGATGGGTGTGCCACCGTAGCAGTAAGCACATTGGAGCATTGCAAATCTGGCCTGTCCATTGCTAAGCAAAGCTGCAGGACAGGGGTGGGGAGGAATCGTTTAGCTGAGAGCACACATGGTGCCCAAAAGTGCATGTGTACGAGGATGAAAACGTGCCCGAAACCCAGTAATTGGATGCACGTGCTGCAAACAATAGCAGAAACAGGAAGGTCAGGGGAAGAAAACAAGGAAATGTGGAAGTAGGGTAATTGGAGTACTAATGAGCAATCAACACCAATCAAGCCACGAAGGCCAATCGATGGCAGCTGACAAGTCTGCTTGCAGAAACCTGCAAAACAGGATAGGGGAGGCATTTGAATGCAAAGAAAGGAGGGGAGGTATTGGATTGCAAAGATAGGAGACTTGACACAGCAGAGCAAAGCAAACCGACAGCAGACCGGCAGTAGCACACATAACACAAGATACGTCAGGTCCAGGAAAGTACAAATGAAAGTAGGCTGCAGGATGCACGCCAGCAAAAGGTAGGTGCAACATACAGAAATGTAAAGGGAAGGTCAAGAGGTAATCCACGGCAGGCAAACGTAATGCAACACCAAAGGCACCACAATAGTAGTTCCGGCAGTAAAACACATAAGATAACCTGTAGCTACGATCGTACATACACACCCTATGACATCATCGGTGTTCACAGCACAATAGTATAAAGTGTGAAAGCACCCAACACACACCTGTGTATTCCCAAATACTGCACCATAGGTGTAAACACACGGGGAACTTTTAAAATGTACATGTTGGGAGATGCCATACCTGTGATTCATCAGCATGTGTTTGAGACTGACGGTGTTGTGGAGGATGATGCCGACAACCACCGCAGGCCTCGAAGGAGAAGGAGAGTGTTCAGACCAAGGGTAACCTACCAGAGGCTACATGATCTGGAGATAGTAGAGCATTACAGGGTGGACAGGGACATCTTACAGCAAATAGTGGAGCTGTGCTGGCCACGCCTGAGAACCAGAAACAACAGAGGGGAACCCATACCTGTGAACACTAAGGTATGTGTAAGCCTGCGAATACTGGCCACAGGTACCTTTCAAAGGCCAACTGGAGATATAATGGGTATCTCACAGGCATCAGCATCCAGGGTACTACACCAGTTCCTGGATGCCATGTTTCCACATGCCAATGAGCAGATATACTTCCCCAGAACTCAGGGCGAGTTGGCCAGCAATATGTGCCACTTCCACTGTGTGGTACAATACCCGGAGGTACCAGGTGCGATAGACTGCACGCACATACAAATCAATTCACCACCCGGTGAGCAGGGTAGGCGCTACATAAACCGCAAGGGATTCCACTCCATGAACTACCAGGTCATGTGCAATGTCCAGGGCATTATCATGGATGTGTGTGCTGGCAGCCCTGGAAGCTACCATGACTCCCATATCTGGCATGCCTCACAGCTGTATCAGGTATTTGTCAGGGGGGGACATCCCACATGGCCATCTCGTGGGGGATGCTGGCTATGCACTGGAGCCATGGATGATGACTCCCATCAGAAATGCACACACACCCATGCAAGAATGCCATAATGAGGCACACGCACAAACCAGAATCATCATAGAGCGTGTGTTCGGGATGTTGAAATCACGGTTCCGGTTCTTGGATACATCTGGTGGAGCCTTGCAGTACTCTGCAGGCGTGTGTGCCCACATCATCATAGTATGTGCCATGCTACATAATATGATCCTGCGGAAGCAGCTGCAGCAGGGACAACATGGTGAAGGCCCTCATAGCCCACCGCAATTGCCAAGGCCATTACAGGCACAGAGGGATTCAGACCATGAACACACTGTGCCAGCCCCAGTAGGCAGACGGAGGCATGCCCAATATGCCTATGCCTTGGCAAAGAGGGAACGTATAGCACATACTCTGACAGTGTAGGCCCCTATGGACTGACACCTCTCCACCTGCACACACAGTAAAATGGATGGCACACAAACATGACCACCTGTAAATTGTAATGTATAGGTGGCCCAATGTGTGACTCCTACATAGGCAGCCCTCAAACATTGTAAAAACAACAGCCAGTGGAACACAGGATGCCAACACCTGAACAGTACATGAGTCTTACAGCATATGGTGGTGCTGTGTGCCTGTCACGTTCCTCGCCAGATATATATATATATATATATATATATATATATATATATATTTATGTATATATATATATATATATATATATATATATATATATATATATATATATATATATGTGTGTGTGTGTGTACACATATGCATATATATAATACAGATAGAAAGGGCAATAGAGGGATATATGGTTATATAGATGGATTCAGCGATATCTGCAAATATAATAGATAGTTCAACGACATTCATAACATCTTGGAGGTACAAATAAATAGGATACCGCCAACTATGGAATGTGTAACATACCGACATGCGTAACCACGAGGCTGAAAGACTGATAGAACACAGTACCGGAACAGTACATCCGTGAGTAATAGTATGATGATATGAAGGGACAGTTAGTCACCACTGCCGGTGTCGTGGTCCACGTAGGTACTGTGTTCAACTGTGTCTGTGAGTGCTGTAGTCTGTGTAAGTGTGCGTTGAGGGTGCCATGTGCATCTCTGTGTGACTGTAATGTGTGTGTGTGTCTGCAACATGTGTTTGTTAGTGCCAAGTCAGAGGCAGATCAGTATGGTAGGTGTAGGTATAGCTAGCCGTAGGCATACGGTTACTACCTGTCCCACAGTAGGAGGGACAGCCCCACCCTGGGCAGGTGTGTTCTGACATAAAACAGTACAAAAGGCAAATGGCCAAGATGGTAGGACATAAATATGTCCCATATATAATGTAACAGTCGTATTTAATAGTTATGCCTGTATGTAAGAAACTTAAATGTTACATGCAATATGATAAGTAGCCAAAGTCACACAACAATAGGTATGTAGTGAGGATAAAAGTATGTGCTAACCTGTGTACTGACTGTGGCTACGTGTTGGCCTGTATACACCGCTTTGTGTCCCGCAAGTGTCCAACAATGACCATATGAAAAGGTGGCAACCCATGGCAAACAGGCTCTTTTAACAACACAACCACAATGACTGCAAATATCTGGGACAGAAATACAAGGGATAGCTGTCACTTACACATATCCCCTGATATATCGCTGCAATTACGGAGGTATACAAGTAGCAAGCTCACCTGCAGATGATATAGAAACCAATTAACAATGGCCCAATGTACAATCCCGTAACATAAGTCTTCTAACTGTTAGCTCTCTAATTAGGGATGGAGCCCACACACATATATACGGATTATGTAGAAATACAAGGCCCACAAACCTGTATATGTTACGTACAACCAACGACATCCCTCACACTAGAAACTAAAGCAATACAGACTGTAATAGCAGCACAATCATCCAGTCAGTCAATTACATCTGCAGAACCCTCAACATTCCATGTGAGAGACACAATTAAAGGCGTCATGCAAAATTGCAGGCGTTGTATAAGGGAACAAACAGCCATGTTACAGGTTTTGATTGCAATACTCCGTTATCAGACATTGGGATGACAGGTACACCCACATGTTGAACCAAATACTCTACCTGTCACACACAATCCATGGGGGACATGAATCCAAACTATACTTGTCTCCATGCATAGCAGTTGCAGTTACACATAACAAAACACAATACAGACCATCTCTCCGAAGGTAGGGCAAAAAGGCAATGCCCAAGTGGAGAATCCAATTATACCCCACTGTCACCACGTACTTGGTGAATGGAGTAGCTGCACAGCTGATATGCAAGTAATTAGTCACTCAGGAACACCAATTGGCGGGATGAATCCACATGTTTCAGGTATCGACGTATATTAGGATGACTTGCCAGACATTCAAACCGTATGTTCATACCAAATAACAGTTGAAACACTGTGAGAGAGATAGAAACGAAATGCCGTAATGACAACAAGGTATGTAGAATGCCCGATATGTAAGGTTATGTATAGCATGATCTGTATTAATTAGTTTTACTGTATGTATAGCCTGGTTTGCATTAATTAAACGTGTCCGCAATGCATAAAGTGGGGAAAGGTATTTATGTAGTGATGCTTTGCTGAGCATACTAACGCTTGTAGAAACTGTGCGTCCAGCAGTGGGACACAAGGTACACAGCACAGACACCACAAGGGATGGTACATGAGGGCGTTAAACAGAACAATGCCATACAACCCGCCGTCAGTGGTAGGGTATGTCCAACAAAGACGTGCCATTACAGTGGATAGTATATGTTGATATACTGTCACAGCACGCATGTGTATGGGCATATAACATTAATGACATATGTAAGGTGGTCCCGCTGTGCAAATATGCTTTGCATTATGGGATACTATGTGAAATATGTGTAATGTATAGTATTATAGGTAGATATGACAGATATTCTACACAGCATAACAGGCATATCATGCATACTACAGGTATTGTCTATTGGTATGTACAATAACAGGATACATATGGCCTGTAGGTATGGGACATAGTAATAGCATGATAGCTAATCTAAATGGAAGGGCTACCAAGTAACCATGCACAAAGGACATGTAATAGCTTCACAGGTGCATAGTGGGGTACTATGCAGTCTAGCAAGTCCATGTGTAAGCACAGCTACAGTGTTCACACTAGTGGCACCTCTCTAGGGTAGTGTCCTGTGAACAGCAGAGCCAGGTGTCACCTGCACCTCTGCACAGTACAGCCACTGCAGTGATCCCAGGCCTACATGTGTCTCCCAACCACCAAGGGAGGTATCACATGAACAGTGCTACTGAGTGTCCCTGCGTGATGTACATAGGACTTATGTTCCACAGCATGGTGAGTGTCTGGTTTGGGAATGTAACCCAGAAGCACATCCCACTCATTGTGGCGTGTGTGCACATATCCATGAGCATGTTGCTCACAGTGGCCTCTGCTTATGTCGTGTATGAGGAGTATATCCAGCAATAATGTTGTGGACATGGGTCCTGTCTGATCAGCAGAGGTCACCCCTGAGTATGTAGTATGCAAATGTGTACAGATGTGGTGTCCATAGTGCAGCCGCATATTTAAACTGTTGGAGCTCAGTAAACGTCAGGGCGTTTTAATGTTGTGGCATGTAAAGCTGTAGCTGTTGTGTAAGGTACACCCTAAATGGGGTGGTGTACCCTTGAATGTGTGTAGATGTCTTGAGTTCAGAGGTACAATGGGTGTCTATGTACCAGCTACACACCCAGTACAGATAGGTGTGGCCACACAGAAGGATATCCACACCACAGTGGCAATACAGTAACTACAGGAGTGGGTGCGACATATGTGTGTACTGCAAACATGTACAATGTGATATGTATGTAGGGGACTACCATCCATGTGATAGTCAGTGGGTGAATGGTGTAATGCAAAGGTGATGTGCATGCACCTTGTGTCATGCAGCTTGATGCCATGATAGTCATATTATGTATCTGTCACAGCGACACCCATATGGTTGGAGTCAGTATCAGCTGGTGGAGCAATCATGGCGCTTGGTATGTAGGGGTTTGAAAGCTAGGCAGGGAAAGTCCCCTGTGCTAGCCTGTTCCACAGGGAAGCATATACTGAACATGAGGGGCCCTATGACTGGGACCGTGGTATGCCAAATGTACCTGATATGTAGTAGGTACTATGGTATTCTGGCCTCACTGTGTGTCCTGTCCATGAGCCACATAGCATAACATCCTGAGACACAGGGTACGATGTGCAGGTGGATGTGTATGTTGTCAATACCAGAATGGGGAATGGTGCTAAAAGGCAATGAGAGGACAATATAGGATGTGTGGACTCCCGTACCATCAGCAAATGCCCTGGTAACTGTATGAAAGGAGTCCACCATGTGTAGGGGCCATGCTCTGGCCTTAACAAGCCCAACCCGGGTGGCAGCAAAGGACGGGAGCCCAACAATGTCTCTCTGAATGACATCCTTGATGATGTGCCCCATAGCCATGCAGAACAGTCCAGTCAGGTGTGTAGGACTATAGTCCCACTCATGCAATGCGGTGCCACCTGTGTGTAGTGTGATAAATGCTGCTGTGTGCCATTCAGGGGCTACAATGTCTGAAACAAGGCTATTACTGAATATGTTGGCCTAGTGGGGAGACATGTAATTCAGAGGTTGGTGGACATCACAGCCTGAGATGTTGGAAGGTGACATGGGGCCAGTGTCCCAGGACATATAGAGTGTAGGTCAGTACTGTGTAGGTGTGACCACAGGGACACCACAATGTTCATGTATGGATTGCAGCCCTGTAGTGAGTGAGAGGGTGTAATGTCAGCATTGAATCCATCCTCCAGCATGTTGCCAACAACACCTGGGTCTACAATGTTCCTGAGTGACTGTTGTATGTGACAGCAGATGTGGGTGTTGCCATCGAATACTGACATACCACCATAATGCCTGGTGGTACACCACGGAATGTGTGGCAGTCATGTTTACGTAGCTAGTCTTGGAGTATGTGATGAGGGACCCTGTGGCCCCACCACGGCTGACCAGTGAGCCACCCACACATGGGAATGTACACCACTGTGCAACAGCCTACACCTGTTGTTGTACATCATATGTCCATGGAACATGACCACCAGAGTGGCGTCTGTTATCTGGTGTGTACCATCATGGCTCTGTGTGGAATAGCATGATCCATGCAGTTGTGTACATGCTAATGAAGTGCACTGGGGTATGTGTCAGCATTTGTATGTGCATTGTCCATCTGCACGGGTGTCATGATGTTAACAACTGCTGTCAGCAGACGTCTGTAGTAGGTGTTGTAGTACACATGTACTGTGTATGCTGTGATGGGTGTGTTGCCGGGATGTGGCTAACAAGGTCGATTAGCATATGTTCGGAATCCACCAATGAGGGGATAACCTCAGGTGTGTAACACCAGTCGCATGGTGGTAGTGTTCATGCCAAGGGTAATGTAGGTCTTGGAGGTGGTGTGAATGGGTTGATCCAGCAGAACGGAGGGTATGACTCATGGATGTGTCGGTACATGAGTGGCTATCCCAGTGAAGTGTGGGGTAGTGTCAGTCACACATCAGTAGTAGCTGTCTGAGGCCCACTGTCCACTATACCAACATAGAAGGTATGTTACCCGTGGGGTATGATGTTGACTCTGTCACTTGTTACAATGTGTATAGCAGTCCCAGACACAGTTAGTTGCATGTGGAGCACCTCTGATGCATTGTGCTAAGTAACTTGCCAGGATGTGTGCAAAACATAGTGGGATATGGGAACCCCTCAGCTGTGGGTGTGCGGTCCA
>NC_056738.1:53558534-53575804 GCF_019279795.1 Protopterus annectens | reverse complement strand
CTGGCAGGCACAACATGGGGTCATGTGACACAATGCTTGCATCTTTCTCTGTGACGCACGCAGGCAAGGCACACTTTATAATGCACCACTCAAACATCTCTGCAGTGACTGGGACCTGCCTCTAGGCTCTGCAGAACACATCTGCAATGACAGGTTATAGACAGACCATACCTTTCAGGCACATACCTGGACCGGCACACCCACAGCTGAGGGGTTCCCATAT
This sequence comes from Protopterus annectens, assembly GCF_019279795.1. NCBI lineage: Eukaryota > Metazoa > Chordata > Ceratodontiformes > Protopteridae > Protopterus > Protopterus annectens. The sequence continues at coordinate 53,575,581 of NC_056738.1, read as the reverse complement.
CCTACTATGTTTTGCACACATCCTGGCAAGTTGCTTAGCACAATGCATCAGAGGTGCTCCACGTGCAACTAACTGTGTCCGGGACCGCTATACACATTGTAACAATCGACAGAGTCAACATCATACCCCACGGGTAACATACCTTCTATGTTGGTATAGTGGACAGTGGGCCTCAGACAGCTACTACTGATGTGTGACTGACACTACCCCACACTTCACTGGTATAGCCACTCATGTACCGACACATCCATGAGTCATACCCTCCGCTCTGCTGGATCAATCCATACACACCACCTCCAAGACCTACATTACCCTTGGCATGAACACTACCACCATGTGACTGGTGTTACACACCTGGGGTTATCCCCTCATTGGTGGATTCCGAACATATGCTAATCGACCTTGTTAGCCACATCCCGGCAACACACCCATCACAGCATACACAGTGCATGTGTACTACAACACCTACTACAGACGTCTGCTGACAGCGGTTGTTAACATCATGACACCCGTGCAGATGGACAATGCACATACAAATGCTGACACATACCCCAGTGCACTTCATTAGCATGTACACAACTGCCTGGATCATGCTATTCCACACAGAGCCATTCTGGTACACACCAGAGAATAGACGCCACTCTGGTGGTCATGTTCCATGGACATATGATGTACAACAACAGGTGTAGGCTGTTGCACAGTGGTGTACATTCCCATGTGTGGGGTGGCTCACTGGTCAGCCATGGTGGGGCCACAGGGTCCCTCATCACATACTCCAAGACTAGCTACGTAAACATGACTGCCACACATTCTGGGGTGTACCACCAGGCATTACGGTGGTATGTCAGTATTCGATGGCAACACCCACATCTGCTGTCACATACAACAGTCACTCAGGAACATTGCAGACCCAGGTGTTGTTGGCAACATGCTGGAGGATGGATTCAATGCTGACAGTACACCCTCTCACTCACTACAGGGCCGCAATCCATACATGAACATTGTGGTGTCCCTGTGGTCACACCTACACAGTACTGACCTACACTTTATATGTCCTGGGACACTGGCCCCATGTCACTTTCCAACATCCCAGGCTGTGATGTCCACCAACCTCTGAATTACATGTTTCCCCACTAGGCCACCATATTCAGTAATAGCCTTGTTTCAGACATTGTAGCCCCTGAATGGCACACAGCAGCATTTATCACACTACACACAGGGGGCACCACATTGCACGACTGGGACTATAGTCCTACACACTTGACTGGACTGTTCTGCATGGCTATGGGGCACATCATCAAGGATGTCATTCACAGAGACATTGTTGGGCTCCTGTCCTTTGCTGCCACCTGAGTTGGGCTTGTTAAGGCCAGAGCATGGCCCCTACACATGGTGGACTCCTTTCATACAGTTACCAGGGCAGTTGCTGATGGTACGGGAGTCCACACATCCTACATTGTCCTCTCATTGCCTTTCAGCACCATTCCCCATTCTGGTATTGACAACATACACATACACCTGCACATCGTACCCTGTGTCTCAGGATGTTATGCTATGTGGCTCATGGACAGGACACACAGTGAGGCCAGCATACCATAGTACCTACTACATGTCAGGTACATTTGGCATACCACGGTCCACAGTCATAGGGCCCCTCATGTTCAGTATATGCTTCCCCTGCGGAACAGGCTGGCACAGGGGACTTTCCCTGCCTAGCTTTCAAACCCCTACATACCAAGCACCATGATTGCTCCACCAGCTGATACTGACTCCAACCATACGGGTGTCGCTGTGACAGATACATAATATGACTATCATGGCATCAAGCTGCATGACACAAGGTGCATGCACATCACCTTTGCATTACACCATTCACCCACTGACTTTCACATGGATGGTAGTCCCCTACATACATATCACATTGTACATGTTTGCAATACACACATATGTCGCACCTACTCCTGTGGTTACCGTATTGCCACTGTGGTGTGGATATCCTTCTACGTGGCCACACCTATATGTACTGGGTGTGTAGCTGGTACATAGGCACCCATTGTACCTCTGAACTCAAGACATCTACACACATTCAAGGGTACACCACCCCATTTAGGGTGTACCTTACACAACAGCTACAGCTTTACATGCCACAACATTAACATGCCATGACGTTTACTGAGCTCCAACAGTTTAAATATGCGGCTGCACCATGGACACCACATCTGTACACATTTGCATACTACATACTCAGGGGTGACCTCTGCTGATCAGACAGGGCCCATGTCCACAACATTATTGATGGATATACTCCTCATACGCGACATAAGCAGAGGCCACTGTGAGCAACATGCTCATGGATATGTGCATACATGCCACAATGAGTGGGATGTGCTTCTGGGTTACATTCCCAAACCGGACACTCACCATGCTGTGGAACATAAGTCCTATATACATCACGCAGGGACACTCAGTAGCACTGTTCATGTGATACCTCCCTTGGTGGTTGGGAGACACATGTAGGCCTCGGATCACTGCAGTGGCTGTACTGTGCAGAGGTGCAGGTGACACCTGGCTCTGCTGTTCACAGGACACTACCCTAGAGAGGTGCCACTAGTGTGAACACTGTAGTTGTGCTTACACATGGACTTGCCAGACTGCATAGTACCCCACTATGCACCTGTGCAGCTATTACATGTCCTTTGTGCATGGTTACTTGGTAGCCCTTCCATTTAGATTAGCTATCATGCTATTGCTATGTCCCATACCTACAGGCCATATGTATCCTGTTATTGTACATACCTGTGGTATGCATGATATGCCTGTTATGCTGTGTAGAATATCTGTCATATCTACCTATAATACTATACATTACACATATTTCACATAGTATCCCATAATGCAAAGCATACTTGCACAGCGGGACCACCTTACATATGTCATTAACGTTATATGCCCATACACATGCGTGCTGTGACAGTATATCAACATATACTATCCCCTGCTATGGCACATCCTTGTTGGACATACCCTACCACTGACGGCGGGTTGTATGGCATTGTTCTGTTTAACGCCCTCATGTAGCATCCCTTGTGGTGTCTGTGCTGTGTACCTTGTGTCCCACTGCTGGACGCACAGTTTCTACAAGCGTTAGTATGCTCAGCAAGACATCACTACATAAATACCTTTCCCCACTTTATGCATTGCGGACATGTTTAATTAATGCAAACCAGGCTATACATACAGTAAAACTAATTAATACAGACCATGCTATACATAACCTTACATATCGGGCGTTCTACATACCTTGTTGTTACGGTGTTTCGTTTCTATCTCTCTCACAGTGTTTCAACTGTTATTCGGTATGAGCATACGGTTTGAATGTCTGGCAAGTCATCCTTATATACGACGATACCTGAAACATGTGGATTCATCCCGCCAATTGGTGTTCCTGAGTGACTAATTACTTGCATATCAGCTGTGCAGCTACTCGATTTGCCAATTACGAGGCGACAGTGGGGTATAATTGGATTCTCCACTTGGGCGTTGCCTATTTGCCCTACCTTCGGGGAGACAGTCTGTATTGTGTTTTGTTATGTGTAACTGCAACTGCTATGCATGGAGACAAGTATAGTTTGGATTCATGTCCCCCGTGGATTGTGTGTGACAGGTAGAGTATTTGGTTCAACATGTGGGTGTACCTGTCATCCCGACGTCTGATAACGGAGTATTGCAATCAAAACCTGTAACATGGCTGTTTGTTCCATTATACAATGCCTGCAATTTTGCATGACGCCTTTAATTGTGTCTCTCACACGGTATGTTGGGGTTCTGCAGATGTAATTGACTGACTGGATATTTGTGCTGCTATTACAGTTTGTATTGCTTTAGTTTCTAGTGTGGGGATGTCGGTGGTTTATGCATAACATAAGGTTTGTGGGCCTTGCATTTCTACATATCGATATATGTATGTGGGCTCCGTCCCTAATTAGAGAGCTAACAGTTAGTAGACTTATGTTATGGGATTGTACGTTCGGCCATTGTTAATTGGTTTCTATATCATCTGCAGGTGAGCTTGCTACTTGTATACCTCCGTAATTGCAGCGATATATCAGGGGATATGTGTAAGTGACAGCTATCCCTTGTATTTCTGTCCCAGATATTTGCAGTAATTGTGGTTGTGTTGTTAAAAGAGCCTGTTTGCCATGGGTTGCCACCTTTTCATATGGTCATTGTGGGACACTTGCGGGACACAAAGCAGTGTTTACAGGCCAACACGTAGCTAAGGTCAGTACACAGGTAGCACATACTTTTATCCTCACTACATACCTATTGTTGTGTGACTTTGGCTACTTCTCATATTGCATGTAACATTTAAGTTTCTTACATACAGGCATAACTATTAAATACGACTGTTACATTATATATGGGACATATTTATGTCCTACCATCTCGGACATTTGCCCTTTGTACTGTTTTATGTCAGGACACACCTGCCCAGGGTGGGGCTGTCCCTCCTACTGTGGGACAGGTAGTAACCGTATGCCTACGGCTAGCTATACCCACACCTACCGTACTGATCTGCCTCTGTCTTGGCACTAACAAACACATGTTGCGGACACACACACACATTACAGTCACACAGAGATACACACAGCACCCTCAACGCACACTTACACAGACTAAGGCACTCACAGACACAGTTGAACACAGTACCTATGTGGACCACGACACCGGCAGCGGTGACTAACTGTCCCTTCATATCATCATACTATTACTCACGGATGTACTGTTCCGGTACTGTGTTCTAACGGTCTTTCAGCCTCATGGTTACGCATGTCGGTATGTTACACATTCCATGGTTGGCGGTATCCTATTTATTTGTACCTCCAAGATGTTATGAATGTCATTGAACTATCTATTATATTTGCAGATATTGCTGAATCCATCTATATCACCATATATCCCTCTATTGCCCTTTCTATCTGTATTATGTATATGCATATGTGTACATATATATATATATATATATATATATATATATATATATATATATATATCTGGCGGGGAACGTGACAGGCACACAGCACCATCATATGCTGTAAGACTCATGTACTGTTCAGGTGTTGGCATTCCGTGTTCCACTGGCTGTTGTGTTTACAATGTTTGAGGGCTGCCTATGTAGGAGTCACACATTGGGCCACCTATACATTACAATTTACAGGTGGTCATGTTTGTGTGCCATCCATTCTACTGTGTGTGCAGGTGGAGAGGTGTCAGTCCATAGGGGCCTACACTGTCAGAGTATGTGCTATACGTTCCCTCTTTGCCAAGGCGTAGGCATATTGGGCACACCTCCGTCTGCCTACTGGGCTGGCACAGTGTGTTGATGGTCTGAATCCCTCTGTGCCTGTAATGGCCTTGGCAATTGCGGTGGGCTATGAGGGCCTTCACCATTTTGTCCCTGCTGCAACTGCTTCTACAGGATCATATTATGTAGCATGGCACATACTATGAAGATGTGGGCACATGTGCCTGGAGAGTACTTCAAGGATCCACCAGATGTATCCAAGCACCGGAACTGTGATTTCAGCATCCCAAACACACACTCTATGATGATTCTGGTTTGTGCGTGTGCCTCATTATGGCGTTCTTGCATGGCTGTGTGTGCATTTTTGATGAGAGTCATCATCCACGGCTCCAGTGCATAGCCAGCATCCCCCACGAGATGGCCATGTGGGATGTCCCCCCTGACAAATACCTGATACAGCTGTGAGGCATGCCAGATATGGGAGTCATGGTAGCTTCCAGGGCTGCCAGCACACACATCCATGATAATGCCCTGGGCATTGCACATGACCTGGCAGTTGATGGAGTGGAATCCCTTGGGGTTTATGTAGCGCCTACCCTGCTCACCGGGTGGTGACTTGATTTGTATGTGCGTGCAGTCTATCGCACCCAGTATCTCCGGGTATTGTGCCACACGGTGGAAGTGGCGCATATTGCTGGCCAACTCCTCCTGAGTTCTGGCGAAGTATATCTGCTCATTGGCATGTGGTAACATGGCATCCAGGAACTGGTGTAGTACCCTGGATGCTGATGCCTGTGAGATACCCATTATATCTCCAGTTGGCCTTTGAAAGGTACCTGTGGCCAGTATTCGCAGGCTTACACATACCTTCGTGTCCACTGGGATGGGTTCCCTCCTGTTGTTTCTGGTTCTCAGGCATGGCTGGCACAGCTCCACTATTTGCTGTAAGATGTCCCTGTCCACCCTGTAATGCTCTACTATCTCCAGGTCATGTAGCCCCTGGTAGGTTACCCTTGGTCTGAACACTCTCCTTCTCCTCTGAGGCCTGCGGTGGTTGTCAGCATCATCCTCCACAGCACCGTCAGTATTTAACACATGCTGATGAATCACAGCTATGGCAGCTCCCAACATGTACATTTTAAAAGTTCCCCATGTGTTTACACCTATGGTGTGGTGTTTGGGAATACATAGGTGTGTGTTGGGTGCTTTCACACTTTATACTATTGTGCTGTGAACACCGATGATGTCATAGGGTGTGTATGTACGATCGGAGCTACAGGTTATCTTATGTGTTTTACTGCCGGAACTACTATTGTGGTGCCTTTGGTGTTGAATTACATTTGCCTGCCGTGGATTACCTCTTGACCTTCCCTTTACATTTCTGCATGTTGCACCTACCATTTTCTGGCGTGCATCCTGCAGCCTACTTTCATTTGCACTTTCCTGGACCTGGCGTATCTTGCTTTATGTGTGCTACTGCCGGTCTGCTGTCAGTTTGCTTTGCTCTGCTGTGTCAAGTCTCCTATCTTTGCAATCCAATACCTCCCCTCCTTTCTTTGCATTCAAATGCCTCCCCTTTTCTGTTCACAGGTTTCTGCAAGCAGACTTGTCAGCTGCCGTCGATTGGCCTTCATGGGTTGATTGGTGTTGATTGCTCATTAGTAATCCAATTACCCTACTTCCGCATTTCCTTCTTTTCTTCCCCTGACCTTCCTGTTTCTGCTATTGTTTGCAGCGCGTGCGTCCGATTACTAGGTTTCGGGCACATTTTCATCCTCGTACACATATGCTTTTGGGGACCATGTGTGTTCTCAGCTAAACAATTCCTCCCCACCCCTGTCCTGCAGGTTTGCTTAGCAACAGACAGGCCAGATTTGCAATGCTCCAATGTGCTTACTGCTACGGTGGCACACCCCTCTGCTGATGTCATGTATCTCCTCTGAGCCACTCCTCGGTGTTATACCGCTGCGCCGTATAGTACAACCTTCATCCGGCGGGACATTTGCGATTCAGTATTATCTGCCTCATTTGCATGGCATTGACTACTAATTCATAGTTACCATGCCGAACACTATCGCAAGCCCTTAGCAACCCTTGCACCTTGGTTGTGGTGTTCCATGCCTACCATTGTGTATTATGCTGTAAATCTGATTTCTATTACGTTGCGATTTTATGACATTTTTATATTATTTCTTTATGTTACAGCTTCCGCACACATGCCCTGCGGTTGTGCTGTGCGTTACTGTGGACATGACATTAAATGTTGTTATTTACGTGTTGTGCATCTTTTCTTATGCCATTGGCTGTGTATTTCACCATTGGCATATGTTAACGTTGTGATACCTGGGTCTGGCCCTCTTCCATAGCTCCGATGTTCTGTTTGGGAAAATGTAAACTGTGTTTTTTGGTTTACATTTCCGTGGGCTTACGCTACACCTGCACCACTTCATGAATCACTATATGCCTTCATTTGCATGGTGCGACACTGCACATGGGGTGATTAGCATACCTACGCAGGGAGCTGCGCAGATCTGGCATACGCTGGTAGTGCACGTGGAATTGGATCGTACCTGAATCGCTCGGCGGCCATATTTGGCGTTATAATGCCTACGCTATACATGCGCCTGGCGCAAGCTTCATGAATCCCAGGATATGTGTGGTCAAGGCAATGGCATAATTTCAAGTTTAATAGGTGGGACTTAAGCTCCTTTTTAAAACAGGGAAAGGAAAGGTTGGATCTAATATGGAGCGGAAGTCTGTTTCAATTTAGTGAGACAAAGTGTTTGTAAAGTAGTAAATCAAAAGGTGCTTCAACAAAGTATTAGTTTAAGGGTGTGCGCACTTATGCAACCAGCTTATTGTATGCTTTTTATTTTTTGTTTTTCCCATAACAGATATGTTTGTTTTTCAATTGAATTGTACAGGTTATAGGTCACATTAAAGGTAAGCAAAGTTTTGAAATGATTTATTGTGGTCTAATTTTTTTATATCACAAAAACCTGGCATTTTAACAGGGGTGTGTACACTTTTTATATCCACTGTATGACCACAACACCAGCATTCTGTTCATGACAGACCAAATGACATATAAGGGACCAAATAGCCTCTGTACGAATCTAAGTAAAACAGCATGCTGTTTTTACAATGATAGCTGGAAATTTGTTATAGTGTCTTAGGATGTGTTTTTCTATACGTTTAACTAAAACAACATTAGTACAATTCAGTCTTAATGATATTTCTGATGTTTGTTTCTCTTTTTCACAGCTGGTAAAGTAAAAACAAATGTTTTGATGCCAAGTATATATGAAGTTTGACATTTGATTTACTTACAGTGATCAGTTAAAGTGATCATACTGCTCAGCCTTTTCAGAAATGTAACATGAGAGATCTCAGATCTGCATTGCATTACGTAAAGATGATCCAGTGGGGAGGTTGGTATAATGGTTAAAGTGTTTACCTTACAAACACAAAGTACAGGTTTTGATTGTTACATGGGGTGATTGGCTAGGCTTAAAATGACCCACAAAGGCAGTTAGCCTAGTATTAATCTATGAATCTAAAAGGCTCGCTGAATAAGAAGAGGGAGCTTAATTGTTTTATCTTAGAAAGACTGTTACTGTTATGCTTAAACATGAATTATATATGTTGTTATTTATCTCTTGCTTCTGGCAAACCTTTAATTCCAAGATGAACAAAGGTAGTAAAACAAGTGCTTTCGTCTCCACGGTATACTACCAGAGACTTCTTCAGATCCAACAAACATAAAATCAGTATCCTTAAATAGGGTAAAATCTGTCACATGATTACTTCAGCCATTAATACAAGTAATTAATCATTTAAAAAGAAATATACCTTAAAATAAAGATCATACTATTACTATGAGTTGAGAATAAAATACTCTTCCCAACTAGTATGTATAAAAATGTATATGAGGACAGGTATTGTTTTAAAAGAAATAAGGAAAGAGATCAACTAAGTTGAGCTTTAAGTTTTAAAAGGCATCCAATGGATGCCAAATCATTAAGTATAGGCCAGTTAACTGCATTTAGTTGCAAAATCCAAAATAATCCCCATTTCTCAATATGAAGTAGACAAGGTCCACCCCTAATATTACATGGCACCTTTTCAATAATAAAAAATGTCAGATGGTGCCCTGGGAACTCTGAACTTTTCTGATATATAGTATTGGTAGTCTTACTTTTTTAATAACACATTGATGTTCACATATCCTGTCCCTAAGTCTGTGTTTGGTCTTCCCACCATAAAATCCTGTGCACTTCTGACAAAGTCCTACATAAATGATGTCCATAGTGTTGCAATTAAATTTGCTCCTTGATCTAAGAAAAATACCACTGATGTCAAGACATCCACTAATCCTAATAAATGGACAAAGGGGGCAGTGTCCACATTTGTCCAGAAACACATTTGTCATCTCCACTATTCTGTTTCTATTCAATCAGATTTTTAAAATTATGTCCTTTTTATATATAAAATTTGGTTTGTCTTCTAATCTTTTCAGGACCAGCCAGTCATCACTAAAATTGCCCAATTTTTAATAATGTTCTTAACCAAGAGGATATAACTGGAAAAGGTTGTAATAAATGACATAGAGAAACTTATTTTATTATTCTGTTCTATAAAGGGACTTTGATCTGTGCCTGGAAGGATAATATCCTCATTTGTCAGTACAGGGGTAAAATAATTATTCAATCTTTTCTGGACTACCTCATTTCTGATATTCTTGATAAAGTCCTTTTGGTAGCCCCTCCTAACAGACATAGCGCATAATAAAGCATATTCCCTGATAAATTTATGACATACTGTTTTCATACGGACTGCCCTGACCAGTTAACCTTTTACTACAGATTTTTTCTGACTAAGGGTATATAAACTATTAAAATGAGGAAACATGTTTGAGTAAGTTGGCTTACACTTGTGGATAGGTTCTATAATAAGTGAAACATCCAAACAGTGTATTAATATTCTCCCCAATTTCATAAGAGAATCTTAAAAATGAGATAGTACTGTTTAAATAATCCAATAATTCCATAATACTTTCCTTATCTTTCCTCCACACAATAAAGATATCATCCGGATATCTCAGATATAAAACACAAGCTTTAAACCAATCATTGTTGAATAAAAACTTGGGTTCCCATTCTAACTTAGCAATGTTAGCGTACAACCCCCCACAGGGGCCCCCATGGCTAGTCCTTTTTCTTGAAGAAAAAATTAATTTTCAAAAAAGATAAAATTATTTTCAAAACAATTTCTAATAGTCAAGTCAAAAGTCAAAGTCAAAGTAAATGTTATTGTCATTTAGAACTAAACACGTGTAGCCTAAACAAAATTTCAAGCATCAGCTCAATTTTTGAGATTACAAAGGAAAGTGAAACAACACATACAAGTACAGGAATAAACAAAACTAACAAATACAATACTACTCACAATTCATGCAAGAAAGAGCAGAGACATTTACCAACACTCATATATGAAAAGAATACCCTCCCCGTAGTTAAATTAACTACCCTATTTAAATTAAAACAAAACACACAACAGATTGAAATGCCTTATTTGTCTAATATTGCATTTGAGTGAGTTAAATAATAAATATTGCACTTACTTGGAATATATATGTAAGTATATATTGCACAAATAAATAACAATTGACTTACTATGTGTCCAGACCTCTGGGACTAGTACCCAAATTCAGAAGTCTAATTACTGTAGGGTAGAAACTGTTACAGAATCTTGTCCTGCAGTGGATGCTGCGATATCTCCTGCCCAATGCCAAATGCTTAAACTGTCCATGCACAGGATGCATGTTGTCCTGTATTATTTTGGTGGCCTTTTAGATACTTCTTGTAAAATAAAGATGTTGTATCACTGGAAGGCTGGAACGTGTTACCTTTTCTGCAACCCTTACCACTCCTAATCTTTGAAGCACCTACCACTCCCACTCTTTGTAGCACCTTCCTTTCTGTAACCGTGCAGCTTCCAAACCACACTGTGAAGCTGCAGATTAGGATGCTCTCTCTTGCACCTCTATACAAGGTGGAGAGAACATGAGATGGAAGCTTAGCTTTTTTCAGCCTTCTTAAAAAGTGGAGGCATTGGTGTGCTTTCCTGTTTCCCAACCACAATAAACCCTGTGATATGTGTACACTCAGGAATTTCATACTCTTAACCCTCTCCACACTCTCACCATTGATCCTGATCATGGGATGGTTTGTTCTCCTTTTCCTGTAGTCAATGATAATCTCTTTGATCTTGTTTACATTCAGGTCAAGGTTGTTCTCCTTGCACCAACTGATCAGAGATGCCACCTCCTCTCTATATGGCCTTTCATCCTCATTTGTGATGAGCCCAACTGTAGTTTCATCAGAAAACTTGATGATATGGTTGGACTTGTGCTTATTATAGCAGCTGTGGGTCAGGATGGTGAACAACAGTGGGCTGAGAACACATCCCTGTGGAACCCTAGTTCGTGATGCACTTTGATGTGCTCTTACCTGAACACACCCTCTGTGGTTTCTTAATCACAAAGTCCAGGATCCGGTTACAGGGATGTTTACTGATTCCTAAATGTGCCAGTTTTTCCTGTCAGCTGCATTGGTACCACCATATTAAATGCAGAGCTGAAGTCTATGAACAGCATCCTCACATAGTTGTCTTTGTCCTCTAAATGCTGAAGGGAGATGTGTAGTGCTACTGATATGGCATCAGACGTGGATCAGTTAGCTCTGTATACTGCAGAGGGTCAAAATCAGAAGGTAGGCATAATGAAAGATGCTTTTTGATCAGCCTCTGAAAACATTTCATAACAGTGGATGTCAGAGCAAGTGGTCTGTAGTCGTTAGGGCTGGAGGGAGTGGTTTTCTTAGGAAGTGGGATGATGTTAGTTTCCTTGTAGCATGTGGGCACTTTTGCCGTGGCTAGAGAGGTGTTAAATATTTCCTTGAGCACTGTGAATAGCTGATCAGCACAACCTTTTAACACCTTGCCTAGTATGTTGACTGGGACAGCAGCCTTCCAGGGGTTCAGTCTTCTTAGTTCTCTTCCTAACTCCTCTGTGCTGAGGCTGAGTACTGCATCGTTCTTATCACTGAGTAGCTTTAGTGCCAACCTGTTGTTTCTTTCCTCAAATCTACCAAAGGCAATGTCCAAACTGTCCAGGAACTCAGTGCTGTCCTCACAGTATGCTGACTTGATTTTGTAGTCAGTGAGCTCCTGTATGCTTTGCCATAGTTTCCTTACATCCTTCATGTCTTCAAAGTGACTCTGGACTGTTCTGCTATACTCCCCCTAGACTTCTTCTTACCCATCCTCAGATTAACTCTGGCTACACTTAGGACTGCTTTGTCCTTAGCCCTGTAAGCTGTGTTTCTCTCCTTCAGAAGGTTATATACCAGAGGGGTGAGCCATGGCTTCTGGTTAGCTCCAGTAGTGATACTCTTGGTATCTGTTACCCCATCAACACAGTTTGAAATGTATGCCATCACCGCCTCAATGTATTCATCAATGTTTGATGCTGATTCACTGTGGCTGCTTCATTAAATATATTCTAGCTGGTTATTTCAAAGTAGTCCTGGAGAGCCTCCATAGTCCCCTTGGGCCATACCCTGATTTGTTTCTTTCTGGGTTTCTCTCTCACCAGTGTGGGTTTGTAAGCTAGTGATAGAAAGACTGTATAATGGACAGAGTTTCCCATTTGTGGAAGTTGCATTGCCTTATAAGCTTTCTTTAAGTTTATGTACACCTTGTCCAGGATATTATCACCCCTTGTAGGAACATCCACATACTGATGATAGTGTGGGAGTACTTCTTTCAGATCTGCTTTATTAAAGTCACCAGCTGCCACATGTACAAAGCCAGCATATTTGCTCTGCAGCTGCCCCATATCTCCTCATATAAATTAATGTCATATTGTCTCAACCTCTTCTTCAAATGAAAATAATTGAACCATAGGGTACCAATATTGGGACTACTTCACTTTGTCAAAAAAACTATTTGTCAAATACCTTTTTGTTGAAATCTGTTCATTAAAGCCTTCATCCACTGAATGTTCATTTAAGCAAATTTTTTACCAGGGGAAAAAACACTTGGCCATCATCGGGAATTTGCCCTTTTCCCCACTGTAGTGTGATCTTGTTGGCCGGGTGTAGGAGATGCAGCCCCCCCCATTAGGGGATGTGGGGGGCACAGTCCCCCACCATTGTGGGTTTTAAATTTCATGAATTTTGTGATGCTCATTAAGTTGGCTAAGAACTTTTCCCTCCAGAAAAAAAGTTGCTTAAATTAACATTCGATGGATTAAGGCTTTGATGAATAGCATGTGGTATTACAGAATATGTCTTTGACATCAATGGTTAAGAAAATAAAAGATTAGTCGAACACCAAATTGTTAATAAGGTTTAGAAAATCTCAAGAATCAATGCATAAATGGTGTTCATTATGTATAATATTTTTCAATTTAAAATCCAAAAACATTGCAAAGGGGCAGTAATGCAGCTCTTTCATCAACAATAGGTTGCGTGGGTGGATTATTATGTCCTTATGGATTTTGGGAAGGCCAAAAATAGTGGGAATGGTAGGATTCTCAGTGCTTAAAAATGTAAACTCTTCGTGGGAAATAAGTTGTTCCAAATGCATGTTGCAATGTTGTGAACATATTTTCCTATAGGCAGTGTTAAGTACATTCCTAGACACTTATTAATAGGTGTCTGTGAGCAAAATGTAATGAATTCTGTTGAGATACTCATTGTAATCCATAGCAACCAGCCCGTCCCTGGCTTGTCCGGTTGCATTAATCTAATATTCATTGTTTGACCCCACTTAAATAGATTACATTCTTCCCTGGCCAACTTAAATTTGGTGTAAAATGTTTAAGGCTTACAGAATGTCTAAGATCTAATTCATAAACCTTCTCAAAAGTTGCCAGGACAGGATGCAGTGGAGGATTACAGATACTATTAACCCACATTTGGATTGGTAAACAAATATTTTTGGAAGGCTCACTGAAATAAAATGACAGGTTCATCTTCCTGATAAACAGGTTTAAATCCATTAAAACATTATCAATGTTCATTCTCCTCATAGGAACAAAGGTTAATCCTTTTGCAAATAGTTCAGCAACCACTTCATCAAGTGATTGTGAACTAAAATTGTACATAGTAAAATCCCCAAATGAATTGGAGATCTGAGAGCAGTTAAGGTTCTCAGTGTCCAAATCAGGAGATGTTATCTCTGACTCCATTTCATCTTCTGATGTTACTGTTGGTGTCAATCTGGTTGACATAACTGGCAGAGATTGCAGGAATGACAATTCCATTGGTTCTATTGTGGGGGCAGATCCCATTCCTAGTTGCCCCATTGGTTCATCAAATGGTTGTAAATTATGATTGTAAATACTGAAGTCACCAAACAAGTTCGAAATCTTAGGGAAGATAAGGCTGACAACATCCAGAGAAGGGGTATTATCTCCACCTTCAAGCCAAGCCAATTGACGTGATTGATGGAAATTGTGGGAGTTCCAATTCCATTGGATCTGTTGCAGGGGTGGGTCCCATTCTTGACTGCCCTTTTGGTTCCTTGAATTTTGGTTCCATTCCACAACTGAGGTCTACGTCCTTTTGTTTCTTCAACAACAGTTTGTTTTTTGTTTTGGTTCTTTCACTAATTTATCTCTTACTTCTAAAATACTGAATCAGTATATGTTTTGCTATCAAAATATGGGTCTGTATAAGTCTGGTGATAATTTTTTCAGCAATCACCTAATCGGCGACCCATATTCAGCAAAAATCGCTTCCATGATTCGCTGAATTTGCCATGGGAAAAGAAGTAGTTGGCCAACTACACAATGTTGCCCTTTTCTCCACTGTGGTGCGATCTTGGAGTTGGTATATATAGTTAGGGTGGTGGGGGGCAAAGCTCTCCACCTGGGTGGGT
Organism: Protopterus annectens; assembly: GCF_019279795.1. Lineage (NCBI taxonomy): Eukaryota > Metazoa > Chordata > Ceratodontiformes > Protopteridae > Protopterus > Protopterus annectens. The sequence goes on along the minus strand of NC_056738.1, from coordinate 53,560,328 downwards.
TCAATTTAGTCAGCAGGTGGTCTGTTGTGCTGCAGGGCAAGTATTCCCTTGCCCTTGGTAAATTCAGTGAATCATGGAATCAATTTTCAATAAATAAGTGTTGGTCATTAGGTGTTCACTGAAAAAAACTTTTGGCAAACTAATATAGACCCCAAAATACTCAAGCAATAATGCCCTACAGGGTGTGTGTTAATGTGTAATTAACACCTGCCCAGGGGTGTTATGAGGCCCGATACCACAGGCAGAGAATCGGCTATTTGTAAAATAGTTGTGTTTTACTTACTTTTTTTTTTTTATTACTATACTTTTTTTAATATATTTTTGATGTTAACTAGTTCCCCTGCCTAATGTTTCAAACTTGTTGAAGTATATGTTAATGGTGTTGGAGGAAGCACTTTACATCCACACTATAACACTTTAAAAAATAACCAGGTATTTACTTTATTTTTTGGTCCCATCCTCCTAAATTGTTTGGTCATTGGCAGTGATTGGAGACTGAAGTTACTAAATAATGATATACATTTGCATTTTGGACTTTTATTTTATTTCCTTCAGAAAATTCTTGCCAGTATCAAATCTTTACTTAAGTAATTTTGTAATTTTATAATAGCAATAATTAAAATCTGTCCCCGGGATTCACAATGCTTGTGCCAGGTGCAGGCGTAGCATTGGCATTCCAACACCAAATATGGCCGGCGAGCGATTCAGGTACGAGCGGTTTCCATGTGCACTGCCTGCATACGCTACGTCAGCACAGCACCTGGCACCTGTATGCTAATTACCCCATTTGCAGCAGTGTAGCATGCAAATGAAGGTATTTAGCAATCCAGGAAGTGGTGCAGGTGTAGTGTAAGCATGCAGAAATGTAAACCATAAAAAAAGGTTTACATTTTTGCAAACATAAAATCGGAGCCATGACAGCTGGCCAAACACAGGTATTATATTGTTAATATATACCAATGGCTAAATATATAGCCATTGGCATAAAAAACATGTACAAAATATAAAAATAACATTTAATGTTTTTTTTTTTGCACTATCGCGAAGATTAAGTGTACGGCAGCGGCACGCAAATGGGATCGCAAGGAAAATAGAAAACTAAAGAATAAAACTGCAATGTAACACATATCATGATTTCCTCATAATAGTCAATGGCAGGCATGTTACACCACACCATGGTGCAAGGGTTGCTAAGGGGCTGCGTCAGTGTTATGCACGGTATTTAGGAATTAGTAGGCAATCTCATGCAAATGAGAGGAGTTATAGTGAATCACAGATTCCCCGCCGGTGTAAGGATGCACCTCACAGTGTAGCATTATAACACCAAGGTGTGCCCATGAGATAAAGATGACACCAAGAGAGGGGTGTGTCCCCTTTGCTGTAAGCAGATTAGAGCAGTGCTAACCCAGTTTGCCCGTAGCTAAGCAAAGCTCCAAGAAAGGGGTGTGTTGAATGGGCTTTAGCTTTGCTTAGCTGAGAGCACACAAGGTAACCGAGTATGCATGTGAACGGAGAATAAAATGTAATTAAACTCGGTCAACGTGTTTGCGCGGTGCGCACTGGAGCTGAAACAGGAAGGATATAGGAATAAAATAAGGAAATGCTGTAGCAGGGAAATTGGAGTACAAATGACTAATTAACACCTAGGAACCTACAGTGGGCCATTGGCAACAGCTAACAAGGCCGCAAGCAGCTACCTGCAGAACAGGAAAGGGGAGGGGCTGTACTGCAAAAAAACATTAAAGTGTCACAGCAGAACAAAGCAGAATTGCATTATATCATGCCTGAAATGGA
>NC_056738.1:53542715-53558034 GCF_019279795.1 Protopterus annectens | reverse complement strand
TCCATAGTGATTGGCGATTGTTAACTGTACACACAGTTGAATGTAGTGAGAACAGAAGCCCTACTTAAGTATTTCCAAAGCACAGTACTTAACGCAAATGCCACAGCACAAGTCTGGCTTTTAGAGTGTTGGACAACACTTTATAAGTGAGGACATCAGCAGTGCCCTGTGAGAAGAGGATGCTAATAGCAGTGTCCCACATGCAGATGTAAAATGGTCTTTTGAATGTCAACCAAATGAATGGAGAGACACACACACAAGCTGACTGCAGTAAGATTAGAACCCCTACTTAAAGTACACAGACTAGAGAATTCGGTATTTAATGAGAGTGCCATGGCACATGTCCGAATTTTACAATGTTGCAAGACAATTTATAGTGAATGACATCACTTTATGTTTGAGAGAAGATGCTGTCAGGCCTGAATTAAATGGATATTTAGTCATGTACAGCTTGTCAAAATATTTGTACTCCATGGGATTGTACTGATGACTGTAGGATACACAGTTACACTCTTCTGAACAGACACACACACACACACACACACACACACACACACACACACACACACACACACACACACACACACACACACACACACACGTTGACCACAGTGAGATTCAAACCCCTACCTAACTGGGTACACTAGCTACAGAACTCAGTACTTGAAGCAAATGCCACATCACAAGTCTTAGTTTTACAATGCTGTCAGACAATTTATAGTGGATGACGTCATCACTGAATGTTTGACAGAAGATGTTGGGAGGCTTGTACGAAATGGGTGGGTAACCATGTATGACGGTCAAATATTAAAGTTCTGCATGTTACCAGATAGGAGTGTGTTGTTTCCAGTGTGCAGGTATACTTTAAGACAGGAGTGTCCAACCCGCGGCCCGCGGGCCGCATGCGGCCCCCAGAGCTCTTCCATGCGGCCCGCGACACTTAAATTGAAATTTAACTTTTTTCTGTGTGTTTTCATTTCCGCGTCCTTCAGCTATTCTGCGCATGCGCAAAATTACTTTTTTCACGTTTTTTTTTTCTTGCCAGCGTCTTTTAGCTGGTATGCGCATGCGCCAAAACACCGTTCGGTCGTTTTTTTCATTTGCGGTGAAGGATGGAGTGAGATCGCGGCGAAGAAAGTGGATTTATTATTTATTTTGCACACTGACAACAACTACATCTATATTCTACAACAGTAAAAGGTAAGCTAAGCTTTATAATTATAGTTGACTGAAGGATGAGTTTTTACAGTACTGCTGGCCCTGATTTTGGAATTACAATCTATTGGTGTACTTGCCAGCGATTTGTGTAATTTCAATGACTGTTTCTGTGGTATAGAACTCTGCCCTTTGAGTCTGAGTGAGTGATGCTATTTTGGATTAATTCAGATATCTGCTTGGTATGGTTTCTTAATTTTATGATATAAAGAAGCATTTAAAGTTGTACTACTTGGTTTCATATGCTAGTTTCACTTCATATTTAGCATGACCTTCCTGATGGTAGGTTTTAGTTCTTTGTTGGTCTCTTTGATAAAAGTCTTTAATGTGGGTAGATTTAAAGTTAGTTTTATAGGAATTTAGAAGAATTTTTATTTCTTTTTGTAACGAAGTTTACTTGTATTGGTGGAGCATTAGAGCGTTTTTTTTTTTTTTTAGTTAATTTTCCAATATTGTTGGCTCTTGTGTTGGGATTGCCATATCTAAGCACCTTTCCAGGTGGAAGTAGAACTCCATTACATAGGTAGCAGCTGATGCTGCATGTGGGCTAGTGATAATATAGGTAGGTAACTTTTGAGAGGTCATCATAGACTTTGAGAAGATTTTCTTTTTCGAAGCCCTTAAATTCACATTTGATAATGGGGTGGGGGGTTCAGACTTTAAAGGAGGTCACAAGTTTATGGTTTGATTTTAATCAGGTAGGAGTGGTTCATAAGGGGCAGTATTTGTAAGGACAAGGTCCGAATGTTTTGCTCCCTAACGAGCTGGTTAACTAAATGTACTAGGCTAGGGAATTATCATTTATTAAGTCAATGAGTTTTTGGGCATGCCAAACTTTTGAGGTATATGTGCACTGTTTTATCAATGGATTATTGAACACTTCTCCCATCAGAAGAGTACTTTTCATTATGGGCATTTCAGGAAACACATTTGGTAATTTCTTATGGTCATCTGAAGAGACAGACAGCATCCTATACCAGGCAAGAAGTTAATACTCTTTTTTGTTTAGGACGGTGAAGTTGGAGCTCAGTGAGTTCAGTTTGAAGGTCTCTTGGGAGTGTACCTAAAGGTGATCTAGTTACTGGCAAGTATGAAAATGTCCCCACAGTTTCTCTTTGGTCTGAATGCATGGTATGTGATAACCCCATGTAAAAAGAGAGTACTGTCTTTACAATGAAACCAAGTCTCGGTTACTTACACAGTTATGGGTGCGTTCAAGTTGCAGGAGAGTTTCAGGATCAGACAATTTATTTATATCTCTGGCATTGAGGAGAGTAACTTTAATATAGTTAGACTTTGAATTTGCTGTCATTTTGTCTACTGTATTGGGATGTGTAGTAATGGACTCTTTCTTAAAAAAAAAACTGAGGGTGTAGCAAAGGCTTTATCCAGTAAGAGAAAGCCGTGGAACAAGAGCTGCAGGCTGTCCTTTGCAAAGCTAGTTAGTCTGCCTGCTACCTCATCCCATGATGACACATACTGGACCCCCTGCTCCAGGCATGACATCCAACTACTTAGCCAGTTGTTGAAGCTAGTAATCCTTTCACTGTATTTAGGCCTCTCCAGGTAAAAGCAGAATTTCACTTTGAATTACAAGTAAGCTTTTGCATGGTCTCAAACAGCATTAATATTTAGAAGAGTATGAGGTCAGACTTCAAATTTAGCAAGTATTTACTGCTCACAGGTAGTATCAGTAAATGATAAAAGAAAGTGATTGTCATTAAGCATGAAGCATTTGTTACATGGCATCAGAGGCTGCATACATTTAAGTCAGTCTAACCTGGAATCTGATATTGCAATCATGTAATAGTGGGAGGTAATAAAGTGATTTGAACTAGTCTCTCAAGGTGCACAGTAATAACTCAAACAGACATACTTGAGATAGTCATGATGCAGATAGGCAGGTGGGAATGGAGCAAGTGTAAACCCGTGTATTCAGTGCTGCACTTTAAGTCATCCTGAAGCTTAGTGGTGATTTTGAGGTTGTTCACATATGATAAAATGATGCCTAAGCCATCTGCATCTGCATATTAGATAAGATGAATTTTCTGTAGTATTTTGCATGTTAGTTAGACGTTGCCGTTCGATTCTCAGTTAGAGCTGCCTTCCGTGTGGTGACATGTGTGAATGGGCATTCCTTCGTTGAAAATTTATTTCTAGTCACTTTTCTTAGAATGCAGCTGCTGTGGTTGTAGTGTTTTTAGAGATAGACTGAGGAATAATGACAATGATTAAAATGTCTACTATAATTAGGTTATGGGCAATACCTAGTTGTGAGTAGGTAGCTGGTAGGTAGGAGATTGTGAGGCTCGAGCCAGTACACAGTTAAGGCTTTGCAGTGTTGACTTTCTGTATGTAAACTGCTGCGAAATCTAGCAATTATAGTGTGTAGCAGCTGTCCAGTTTCATGTTGGGGGAAGGGTTGCTATGTAGGTTAGTCATGATGGGGGAGGCATACAAGAGAAATGGTAGTAAACAGGTTGATGCAAGTTTTTTTTCTAATGCTGTCAGGTAATGTTTACTTCTAAAAAACCTGTATAGCGCATGAAAAAGTTAATGCATGAGCGGAATAAAATGTTGCATCTACAGAAGACTTTTAATAAACCAGTCCTGGATGTTTTGCAGTGCTTGATTTGCTGCATTAGTTTTGTTCACTTTTAAATGAAAATTATTTTGGTTCATGCTTGTACTTAAGTCGGTTGTTTGGCAGCTAGCGCTAGGCTAGATTTTCATCATTTTGCAACTCGTACCAAGCTGGAAACACAGGCCATTGTAAATGCGCAGCACATCTGATTATTTTATTGAATTGCCCTATGAGCTTTGTGTGAAGGAAGTAGTTGTTATGCTCTGCTTTGTGAACTTTGAGGGAGCAGAAAGTTTTTTGCTTGATAGATTATTCCTTTTCTTAACAGCTACATCTCTGGCTTAATGTCATTCAGTCATTTTTGATGGCCTCTACCAACATATTCAACAAACCAGTTTTGTGAACTGTAATATATTGAACTTAGGGTTGCCACCTTTTCAAATGGCCAAAGTGGGACATTTTTGGTACAAACATCAGATTTTACAGGCCAACACATACCCGTGAGCAGTACAAAGGATAAAATGTAACTTTTTTGCCTAAAATAAAAGCTTATTCTTGTAGCATTTTAGTTGCTTATTCTATTTCTTATAACATTAGGTATTTTTAGATACAGAGTAACTGTTTTATGCAACTATTACATAAAATATAGGAAAGAATTTTGTCCTAAAATCTCAGGACATTTGCCATTTTTTAAAATTTTTTGTCAGGACACAACTGCCCAAAGAGGGACTGTCACTCGCAAAGTGGGACAGGTGGTAACCCTAACTGTTTTTTTAATAATTAGTTAGTGAATTAGGGCAAATGTTATGCATTTATTAATTTATTTATTGTTCAAATTCACCTACAATAGTATTAGGCCGCATATACTTTATGTGAGAGACCTTTTTTTTTTTTTTTTTTTGGTCCTCACTTGCCGTTTGCCCCCAGACCACTTCTGTTGACTCGATGCGGCCCTTGCAACTGAAAAGGTTGGACACCCCTGCTTTAAGAGACAGTTTTCCAAACTATATGCAAACAGTTGTCCACATTACTACATGTATTAGACAATCTGAATGTGTATTATCTGTTTAAAGATGTAAAAAGTATATTTTTATTTTATTTTTCTACTGTAATATATTCTGGAACACGTACTGACAGACCCAGTTTCAAAAGCATGGGTGCAAGTAACATGACTACAGTGTAAATATGTGTGTAGTCATTAAACAGTGCCTTCCCTTTGTGTTTATTCATGGACTTTAATGGGATGAAGACTTAAGTATGCAGTAAACATAAGTAATACATGCTAATCAGCACTTTGCGTAGTGCATCACTGAGCAGCTGGTTTGGAAGATTAATTGCAAAGTGTTTGCGCACATGAGATATACATTTATACTGCTGTCTCCCATCCGAGCGTAGTCAAGCAATGAGCAAACATGAGCCTCTGCTTCATTGATACAATCATGAGTGTTCTATGGGTTTGCTTTCCTTTGCGTAAATACATTAAGCAGAGAAGCACAGCAGTCAACACTTCAGACAGTACTGAGTATAAGAAACACACCTGCTACATAGCTGACTCTGTGGCAGCATGTTTAAGTGCATAGAGATGCTTCTTTTGAGCCCAGATGATACTGGGTTCGAATACAGGTGTATCTCATACTATTAAATATGCATTTAGAATGCAATGAAATAACTTTTTATGCTACTTTCACTGACTGCTACATTAGCACAATATGTTTAAGTAGCATTGGGTGTAGGTAACCTCACTATTGAAGGTGCATTCACTGTCAGTTGACATTGTTTTGTGATGCCAAACTCCATACAAACACAGAACACAAAATGCGAAGGTTATTACCACTTGTGAGTATGCTGTGCGAGTCTATTTTTTGACCATAACAAAATGGTTTTAAAATGAGGTAGATACGAAAGTGGTGAAATTGGGAGCAAGCAGGGGGAAGAACAAAGGGAAAGTAATACAAGAATGTGCAGGAGGTTGATAGGAAAGAACCATGGCTATGAACATCTTCAACAGTGTAAGATAAAAATATGTAAGGACTATTAGCTGAATTTGGATTGTCATCTCAACAAAGAGGCATGACAACACAATCATGTATTGCCAACTGGACCAAATCAGGTGTGTCACGATGACACGTGTGAAATGAAGACCTATGTATGGGACAATATTTTTTGTGGGGCAGGTGCCCATTTTTTTTATTTTTTACTTCAGTAAAGAGAGGAATGTTGGGTAAGGGACGCAGGTATTTCTGGGTCAAATAGGTTGGGTGGGTGAGGAAGTGGATGCAGACAAGTCACAGGGACAGGGAGAGACACAACAGGTTGGGGGGACACCATATTTGGGGATAAGGAGGGGTCATCGGATGCCCATGCCCATCAAACATAAGGACAGTGAGAATCTAGTCCTTACTCTCACCTCTTGCTGTTGGGAGTGCGTGACGTCTTTTTCTACGGACCATAACAGGCAGCATTCTCTCCATCTGGCATACGCATGCACCACCCTATGCACCAAGCTTGGCAACTCCATGCTGGTGACAAAATCCCCATCTCTGCTACTACTACCAGGGGGTACCAGCTACCAGGGTAAAGTTACCTGATGTGGAGGGCCCAGGTAGTGCAGGGGCAGCAGAGGCAGTACTACCAGGTTGGGTCCAAGATGTGCTGGGAGTCGGTGCAGGGGCTGATGGGAGTGAGGGCAAGCTGAGCCATGGGGCTCAGCCTACCTCCCTGTACTGTAAAACATTTTGTGAGTTGTCAGAAATGGATGATCTGAAAATGTTGTGACCACAAATATATATTAAAAAAAAAAAAAAAGGCATCGATAGGGGTTAGAGAAAAATGAAAAAAAAAAGGCAATCAGTCATGTGTGACATGCAATGAATTATTACACTTTAAAGAATTTATTTCTACTTTACATAAGTATACTTCTTAACTACAAACTATTAATGACGATTGGTCAAAGTAATCCTTATTATGTGCACATACTGCACACTGTTTGCTCAATTATACAGAAGTTAAGAGCAGGGCATTTATGACACTTCTATTGAAATTACTATGTAATATATATTTGTTACTTGTGGTATTTGAACACACATCTGACTACAGTATTAGACATGACTCCCACAGTTGACTTGACTACAGATTGAAGCACTCATGCGTGATTTTATATAGTTAGGATATATAAACAAAAAGAAAGCCAAACACTGGTAAAACAGGCAAAACACAAATAACCAGTGTATGGAGGTAGCAGAACACCAATGAATATCCAGATGAAATCCAAACAGCTTTATTGTATAGAAGCAAATATAGATAGGATATGCACACTTAAGTTGCTACCACTGTATAGAAGAGAAATACTTTAGATAAAATAATAGTAATGCTGCACTGCATACACACCCCTTGCTTCCCTCAGTCTTTCTAAATGTTTAGCATGGGTCTCCCTATTTGCCATTATCTCTTGGTTGGCTGTGGAATAAACAGAGAAGAGCATTATGCATACTAGTCTTACCTATATGCAGCTGTCTCTCTAGTTTAAATTATTTGTCACTGGTTGAGTGTATCCTGCTTGCGTCTTTGGAGGCCATTAAAATGGCACCTGCACTGTTTTTCACTGCATGGAATGCCAGTCACAATGGAGACAGGCTTGGCCAGAAGATTCCATGCCTCAGACTTATACTGGGAGCTAGTAAAGACCCCCTGCAACAGCTTTCAGCTGTGACATATTACAAGGAGTCCAATAAAGATTCTGGATTCCTTGACACTCCAACTTTGAGCTCTAAATTGGGCACCTTCCCTTCTACCTCCCGACATGTCTAATCTGGGAAAACAGCAATAGTTAATACTGCCTTCCCACAAGGAGTGTTATCTCGATTATTACTAGGGAGCAAATCCGAACAACCATACCAACCAAGTCTGCAGTACGTTAAGTGGAGAGCAGCAGTGCCAAACTGAGATGAAAGCAGTTTATGAACCAAGAAGGGCAATGTGACAGTTACCATTAGCTTTTGGTTTGGATGCTGCCATACTGTTACTTGATTTAACTTTGCAGACGTACTGGGGTATAAATTATACGACTTGACACATTTTTGGTATGGCTTTTGTAAAGGGTAATTTTACCCTTCTGAAGGTGCATGTGAGTTTGGAGCACTAAAACAGTTACAAATGTTTCTAGCCATTATGCCTGAAGCAGCATTCTCTCTACTTGTTCTTCCTCGCTGACAAATTACCTTAATTACTGCAGAGTTGAAAGTTATGTTTAGTGTATTGCTGATTTATTTTTGTACAACTGATATTTTATAACATACTTAGTATTGATCTAATGAATAACCAGATTGCAAAATATACTAGTTAATTAGTAAGCAATTTCTTATTGGTCAACAGCAGTGGTCTTATTGATAGCTTGTTATTCTGGATGATATTTTCTTATAAAAGAGCTATGATTTAATTAGTCTGGGGGAGACGTCTGAATGTAATGCTGTCTCCCACATGTATGACCATAAATAAATAAATAATTAAACCTCAGTCAAGACTGAGTTTACTTTGCTTAATTAATGTTTTTACCTTAATACTTTACACACTGATGAAATTAAATCTGTACAATGTGAGATTCAAACCTATGCATTAGAGACAAAACATAATTATTGCACATAGCTGATTTTTCAACCTTGCCACATAAGTGGTTCTTAAACACGCTCATTAAATAGACATATATAAATACACAAGACAGATCGAGGGGTTAATCATGTGTGTGTGCAAACTGACAAGGTCTTGGTTTATACATTCATACGTGTATGAGTATCACTGAGGTCTGAAAGCCATTCAAGGCCAAAGAAAACAATTATAATTACAGAAACATAACATTCAGTATACTCTCGTCAGACAATTCATATGAACTCCACTACTATACAAACATACTGTTATAATTATGTTTAAATTTTTTGTTTTTTTTAAAACTGAATGGACAAGCATTAATAAAATTGAGTGCGTGCTAGATCAGGTCCCGGACTCACCTGCATTACAACCCTTCACTTACACCTGCTGCTGCCGAACAGCTAAGGAACAGCTATACATTTTCATATGCATTAAGTATGTGTGCTGACCACTGCTTAGCGTGTTTGTATTCCATATTGTTTGCCATCACACAATGTACACATTTTAAAATTATCTTCAGTCTGCTTCCTGTCCACAGGTGTTCTGGACCTGGCTGTGTTGGGGGAAGGTTGCTGACTGCCTTGCAATGCACTTAGCGAGTTTGTGTGATAACAAGAATAACAATGCAACAATGTATCCATTTTGGAATTGACTGTCTGCTTCCTGTCTGCAGGTAGTCTGTCTGCTTCACGTGTGGACTATTGGGCCAAGTTTGTGTAAAGTTAAGCGACATGCAAATGTGACAGGTGATGCTTACAAGTGTAGTTTATGTAGTCTTTGTCATAGAAGTACATTACATGAAATTTGATTTATCCATTTCACCGTGTTTGTGCGAAGCCATATGCCACTCAGAAAGTAATATTAAAAAAAAAAAACATTACAAAAAAATGTGTAAAATCTTTAAAGTGTACTAACAAGTCTGGATTTGAACTGTCACACTAATTACCCTACAAAACACAGTAAGGGTGCCTTATCCTTCTTTGCCACAGAAACAGCTTTGCAGCAGGAATGCAAATTATTGTGCATACAAGCAAGTCCCATTTCAACAGTATAACCAAGACATACAACACTTGTACACTGTCAGTCTGCACATGTGTTAATTACAGACTTAGTGCAATGACTGATCACACAATCATCTATTACTATTGTTTGCAGTAATGCACCTCTGCCTTCTCTTTGAATGGTATGCAGTCTCTTATCGGAGCAGTAATCTGAGACGCGTAGTCTGTAAGGCATTTTGCATCATTGTCCTTAAAATGTACGAGATTCTTAAATGGCAATAATGTACAGTTTTCAAGAAAGGCAGGGAAGTTTGGATACTACTGAACAGAAACCGAGAAATGTGTGCTGCTTACTCACATTTAAAACCTTTATACAATTACTTCTATACTTTGTATGTGCAACACACCAATTGTAGGTAAGGGAGTCTGAATTGCTGTTTTGTTTGCTTTCTCCTGTCCAGTAATCATTCACAGCTGCAATCTATTAGCAACTAACACTGAAGGAGTGGCTGCACTATGTTTAAGTTTGCTACATGGAGCCAACATTTTGGGATTCAACAATTCTGAGTTCACACCTCACTTGCATCTTCACAGTGCTCATAAGCCTGAATCAACACTATGAAAAGGTAACTTTGTAGCTAGGGAACTTGAAGGTGAGGCGAGTTGTATATCTGCATAACACAGATGAAGATTGTTATTACTTTGGATTTATCTGCACAGAAGGCTACTAATCTTGATGAGGAAAGATTGAACTTTTTCAATTACATAGAAGATTTGCTCACATGCTACTAGAAAAAAGAAGTTTTGTCTTACCATAACATTCCATCTGTGTTGTAGATCTTGGTTCATTCATTAAAAATAGGACCTTGGTTCTGTCCTCTAAACCAATATGGCAGTTTCCAAACTCACTCAAGCCAAAAACTCTCAGCTAACACCTACCCATAATGCCCCTCTCCTAGTTACTCCTGATGGAGTTTGCCCGCCCTTAGATAATAGATGCAGTAATAGAAAAAAATAGGAGGAGGCTCTGTCTGAGCAAATACCCTAAGCAGGAGTTCCTAAAGTCCACTAGAAGTCCAGGCAGGGGGAAGGAGGGAGGGAAGTAATGAATGAATGAATGAATGAATGAATGAATGAATGAATAAAGATCTACAACACAGATGGAATGTTATGGTAAGACAACTTCTTTATCTGATGTTGTAAATCTTTGTTCATTCATTACAAATAGGACCGAGTCTCCAGCTACTTGAGTCCTGGGTGGCCCTAAGGAAGGATATTCCTGAGCACCATAGAACCAAAAGATGCTCGTCCCCTGGAGGTCAAATCTAATTTGTAATGAGATATAAAGGTATGAGGTCTTGCCCAAGTGGCTGCTGTACAGATATCACCCATAGAGGCTCTGGAATGAAAGAAGTAGCCATAGATCTGGTAGAATGAGTCTTTATTCTGGAAGGTAAGGGACAGCTTATTCTGTTGGTAGAGAAAGGCAATGACGTTTCTAAGCCAGGAGGATAAAGTCACTTTGCAGGACCCAAATTGGATAAACCTGTTTCCAAAGGCCACAAACAATTGATCTGCTTTCCTGAAAGATTTAGTCCTGTCCAAATAACAAGAAGCTGCCAATGCACATCAAGGGTGTGCAAAAGGTACTCCCCTCTGTTAGAATACAGAGGGAAGAAAATCGGCAGGTCAATAGATTGGTTAATGGAAAAGCCAGAAATGACCTTGGGCAAGAAAGACAGGTCAGTACGAAGGGACACCCTATCCATGTGGAGGATAAAGTAAGGACTCTTGACACTCAAGTCCTGCAGCTCAGATACTCTTCTCGCTAAGTAAGTGCTACTAGAAGTAAGGTTTTCCATGACCAACATTTTAAATCACATGAATCAAAAAGCTCGAAAGGAGGACCTGTGAGAGACTGAAGTACCAAAGTCAAGTCTCAGGGTTCTAAGGGAGGCTTGACCGGAGGTTTAACATGCAATACTCCTTTCAAAAAGGTCTTGCATAGGCGGTGTGACATAATTGAAGAATTATCAAGACCATTATGAAAATTGACGATAGCTGCTAAATGTACAGCGATTGTTGAAACTGAGGCTCCTGCATGTAAAAGAGTAGTCCGGTACTGTAGGATCTTTTGAATAGGCATAGAGAAAGGGTTTAAATTCTGATCTTTGGTGCAAATAGAGAACCTAGTCCATTTACTAGAATAAACTTTCCTAGTGGAAGGTTTGTGTGAGGCCAGAAGAATTTCACGAACAGGAAATGGGATGTCAGGCAGCCTGGCAATCATTGGAAGTGGAGAAACCAAGCTGTGAGCTTGAGACTGTGCAGGTTCGGATGAATCAGTCCCTGAGGATGAGATAAGAGGTCTTGGGAATGATCCAGGATCCAAGGGTTGTAAATCAGAAGAGGTCGCAGAAACAGGAACCAGACTTGACAGGGCCAGTAAGGGGCAATGAGAATCACTTTACTTCTCAACCTCTGAGCTTTCTGGAGAAATTTTGGAATGAGGGGAAATGGGGAAAGGCATACAGAAGACCCAGGGGCCAATCGTGAGTTAGAGCATCCCTCTGTGGTTCCCCTGAGGGGGGGGGGGGGTCAGGGCAAAATAGCTTCTGCATTTGTAGTTTAGAGGGGCAGCAAACAGGTCACAGCAATGCTTGCCCCAGCTTTGGAAGATCCGATCCACTGTTACAGGGTTGAGGGACCACTCATGAGGCATCAGGATGTTCCTGCTCAGATTGTCCGCAAAAAGGTTGGAACTCCTGGGAATGTGCATTGCTATAATAAAGCAGCTGGAAGCTATCGCCCAATGCCAATTCCTCATGGCTTCCCGACACAGGGGGTAAGGCCTGGTTCCACCTTGCTTGCTGATATACCAAACGACTGACATGTTGTCTGACTGAACTGCAATGGTCCCAGAAGGTAGGGATGCATGGAATGCTTGCAACCCTAAGAGAACTGCCCTCAGTTCCAGGATATTTATGTGCAAGCTGGCCTCCATGGGGGACCAGGTGCATTGGACAGTCTTTCCCTGGAAATGACCCCCCACACTAACAGTGAAGCGTCCATGGGGCCGCGGGCTGGGGAAGACAGAACGGTCGACACCAAAGATTTGTTTGTGGCTTCATCCACCATAGCATTTCTTCCTTGCAACAGTTTGTAAGAGGTAACATGTGGGTGAGTTAGCAACTACCATTGTGTGGAAAGGAGCCACTGCAGGATTCTCATGTGCAGTCTCACCAGTGGTACTAACGTAATGGCAGCCACCATGGAGCCTAAGAGTTACAGTGCAAGACATGCTGATACATAGGTCTGAGGAAGAAGGTCTTGGATTTGGTCTTATTTTCGAAAGCCTGTGAGGGGGGAAAGAGAAGCTTGACAGGATGCTGTGTTGAAGATCACTCCAATAAATTCCAGTGTCTTCATTGGGGACATTTGAGATTTGTCTTTGTCGATTGTAATCCCCAAGCAGAGAGCGAGACCTTGAGTGTAAGAGAGGCTGCGAACTAGGAGATTCTTGGTTGGAGCGGAAAGGAGCTAATCGTCTAGATAGGGAAACACCTGGAATCCTTGTAGTCGAAGATAAGCTACCACAACTGCCATACATTTGGTGAATACTCGGGGGGGGGGGGCTGTCGAGAAACCGAATGGCAGTGCGCTGAACGGTAGTGATTGGCTCCCAGCCGGAAGGGGAGAATCCTCGGGGAGTGGGGATCCATCTTTATGAGGTAGTACGCATCCTGGAGGTCTATAGAACATATCCAACTCTCCCTCCCTAAGAAAGGAAGAATGGACTGTACCATGACTATCTGGAATTTTTGAGGTTTGATACATTTGTTCAATAGGCTGAGATCCAGGATTGGTCTCCAGTCCCTTATCTTTTTTGACACTAAGAAAGAACCTCGAGTAAAACCCGCATCCTGTCTGGTCTGGTGGGACTGGTTGGACGACACTTTCTTAGCAGCTTTTCTATTAATAAGGCTGCTAATTCCCTCTGATTGAGTGGTACATTGGGGATTCGTTTGACAGGTCTGGGAGTTAAATCGAATGGTATTTGGTAGCCTCTGGATATTATTCCCTGCACCCAAACATCGGTAGTAATAAGATGCCAGGCTGGTAGATGCAGAGAAAAACAACCCCTGACTGCTTCCAGAGGAAAGTAATCGGGCCGCTGCTCAGGAGCGCTGGTAGGGTCTGCCGGAGAATGAATCTCTAGTGCCCTGGTTACGCGGACCCCCTCTACCCCAAAAGGGACGTCTTCCATAGGAGTTGCCCCCTCTGCCCCGGGGGGATTGTTCACCGAGTGTCATGAAAAGATCCTTGGGATTTCTTGAACCACATTTTTCCTCCCTTCTGGTTCCTGGAGTAGGTATCAAAAGCATTGAGGAGTTTGAGATGGATTCTAGGATAGCTAGCTATGAGACGACAATATTGTGCACCTCATCAGGCAGTACCCCCAACAAGATGAAGAAATTTCAAAAATTAGGTCTCTCTGGAGGCGGTAAAGTGTGCCCGACAGTTCAGCGACCGAATGGTAAAGGTCACTGAAGCATACGTCCGCTTCCCTACTCTATCCACGGTCCGGGACTTCCTGTTTGGAGCATGGACAGTGGTACTATCTTCTGCTAGTTCCCTCTTGGTGGACGCCGCCACGACCATAGAATCAACTGTCAACTGCTTGGACCAGTGGGGCTGGTTTCAGGCATACCTCTCAAGTGTACCTTATTACGAGGAATGTACCTCATTTGAGGTCTTAAAAAGTTCATGTTCCTCGAAATTCCTCAAATTTCCACATTGACAGAGTCTGTCACACATTCAGTGTTAGGAATTTTTTTTAAGTGAAATCCATGGTAAATTGAAATTAATCATATTAATTCATTAAAGGATCTTCTTTATAAGTAAAACCAGCATATTTTAACCATCCTATGACCTTCCTAGTTGAAGTTGTTAGTAAGCCATTAGTATGTGTTCCACATTTTGCCCATTTGTTCCACATTATGAAGGTGAGTGTTCCTCATTTTGGCGATGGAAGGTTGATAGCTATGGTTCAGGTGTAGATAAAATTTTGTCTGGCCTCCGGGGACAGGTTCTACGTTGTCCGGGGCATTCAGGCATTCAGCACAATGAGTTTAACAAGGTCATCTGCCAGTGGGGTCACCCAGGAAGTAGATGGCCAGGCACGGAAGGCCTGCAAGAACACAGATTCCTCAGAAGAAGGGTTAGAAGACTTCCAGTCCCCCCGCTGCTTGAGAATTTTGAGAATGTCTCCAAATGAGACGTTGTCTAGGAGAGACCGTGGGGACCCTTTCCCCCGCATCACAAATCAGTGTCTTCAGTGATAGATTCCTCTGGGGAATCGAGGCGTTTCCTCTTGCACCATTTCTTCCAGGGTGGCACTCCAATGGGATCTTCTGAGGAGGACTCCAGAGAAGGGGTTCCCTTCAAAGGGGGTTCTTGTGACTCCCATGCCCAGGGTCCCGAAATAGCGGGTTGGGAGGTTCTGACACTGATGTCACTGGAGCTGCCTGTGAGCCTTCAGAATGAAGCCCTCTCCATCATCTGGTTAGCAGGCCTACCCGAGGAGGGATGGGCGCCCGGAACCGGGAGGGACAACCTCGGAACCAGGGTCACACCCCACCTTGAGGAGCCCACCTCCAGTTGAGGAGCTCCAAGAGAACTGGAAGTCGTAGGAACTGTGGACATAGACGGCACCAGCAAGAAAATAGGCACCGGGCTAGGTACCAAGGTATGGACTGTCCAAGTACCGCTCCGAGAAAGCATCAGCTCCACCGGAACCGATGCAGCAAGGGTGGTCGGTGCCAACAGGGGAAACACTGCTGTCGGAGCCCAGACAGTATGCACCAGAGTGGAAATA
>NC_056738.1:53503332-53542215 GCF_019279795.1 Protopterus annectens | reverse complement strand
GTATAACTCCTGATGACTAACCCCAACAAAACTTTAAAAAAAAAAAAAACAAAGCAAATAAAACCCTCCCAAATGGAAGGCTTCATCCCCCCCTCAACTAAATATACCACCCTGAGATTACATATATGCATTCTGTTTGTAAAGCACAAGCAGGTAGAGAGTACATTGTGTATAACTCTATGTTTGGGAGTTATACATTAGAGGAAGTCTTGCTAACTGGTCAAAAGCAATAGTGGTAGGGATATTATAGAGGGATTAGAGTTTTGGACTATGTGACACATGGACAAATTCAGGAGTGTATGAGATGGGCCTTAAGGATGTTTTTGAATTGGTTGGGGTTAGCTGCGGCAGTTATGGTTGAGGGGAGATTATTCCAAATTTTAGCTATAGTGTGTGAGAATAAGGCTTTGCCGGCTGTGTTGTTAGCGGTGGTAACAGTGAAAAGTGGTTTATTGGCTGAGTGGAGTGGGAGATTTGGGGTGTAATTGGTCAGCAGTTGCTTCAGTGCGGGAGTTTTGTCGGGTTGTTTTAGGGTGTTGTAGGCTATGACAAGTTGGTGATAGAGTAGTAGGTGTGGGAGTTCAAGCCACTGGAGCTCCCTAAGTGGTAGGCAATGGTGGATTCTGAAAGGGGAGTTTATAGCGAACTTGGCAATTTTGTTATAGCAAGTTCGGATGTCCTGATATGAGTGAGAATTGGGGCTGCATAGAGTAGTGTAGATAGAAGATGGGTTTGAGCAAGGGTGATTTTAGCATGGTCTGTTAGATAGTTTCTTTGTCTATATAAGGAGCCCATTTTTTTGTGCACCTTTTATATAGTCTGTGAAATGTGAATGTCAAAGTGGAGGTTATTGTCAATTTCTACGCCAAGGAGCTTGGTGGGGATGGAGGGAGACATGACAGTACCATTATTGTAAGAGATAGAGAAAGATACTGGTGAGGTTTTAGATTTGTGTGGGGAGAATAGAAGAAGTTTTGTTTTGTTAGGATTTAGGATGAGTGAATATTAGAGATCCACTTTTCTACTGGGGTAAGAGACTTCTGGGTGAGCTGCTGAAGGATGGGGAGTGATGAGGCTGAGCAGATTAGGGTGTCATCATCATTTTGGCATAGATATATATATATATATATATATATATATATATATATATATATATATATATATATATATATATATTTATTTATTTATATGCATATATATTTATATATCTATAGCTATCTGTATATCCATATATATATATATATATATATATATATATATATATATATATATATATATATATAGATAGATAGATAGATAGATATATATGGGTTCCCTATTTAATTTTGAAATACTGAAATCCCAAATTTCAGTATTTTGAAATTATAATAGCGAAGACTTGAAATACCGGTAAGCCAGAAGTGCGAAATTCAAAATCCCGAAGTATGGAGATTTTGAATTAGCGCTTCTGGTGTTGTGGTGTGTGAATGGTAAGATGTGATTTTGTGTATGTATTTATGTGTGTTGGTTAGGGGCTTTAGTGTATGTCAGTGTGTGTTTTGACTGTGATGTGTGTGTGTGAGAGTGTGTACAATATGTGGGAGTGAGTTACCTGTGTGTGTTTGTGCGATCTCGGAGTTAGTATATATAAGTAGAGGGGGTGTGAGGGGTATAGCCCCCCACATGGGGGGTGCAGGGGTGCTTGCCCCCCTGCTTATCTGTAGTGTAGGATATTATATTTGAGTTGGGAGGGAAGTTGTGTGTATGTGTGTGCTGTATCTGCAGTGTACTGTCGGGATTTTGAATTTTGTGGTTGCAGGGTTTTGGTGTTTAGTGCGTTCGGCTATGTAATTTTGAAATACTGAAATTCGGTATTTCAGTATTTCAAAATTACATAGTGAATATATATATATATATATATATATATATATATATATATATATCTGTATGTAGGTTTACTATTGAAAACCCGAAAATGCATTCATTAACAGGTCGCAACGTCCCCCCTGCACCTCCTCATTTAGGGGAGTTGCACCCCCCACATGCCCTGATTCTTAAATATACCAATACTACTGAGCTCACACTACAGTGAAGAGAATGGTACCATACAACATGGACTGGGAAATTTACCCTTCTCTTCACTGTAGTGCAATCACGGAGTTGGTATATTTAAGTAGCAGGGGTATGGGAGGTACAAGGGTGCTTGCCCCCATGCAAAAACTTGCAGGAAGACTGTTTATATGTTTTTTAATTTGTTCTTCTTTAATGTCTGATGATGTAGAACATCGATCATCTTGTCCTCGATTATGTGTTTTTCGATGTTCTGCAACTTTCGAACATTTGAAGCAGACCCATATATAGATATATATGGATCTACTTCATGACTGAAAACTCAAAATACTGAATTTCATTTGACTGACACCACAATACCTAATTTTCAAAATACTGAAAACTCAGTTGACTGTGTCTCATTATAATGAAAGCTTACAATGCTGAATTTCAAAATACTGAATTTTAAGCCATAGACATGCATGCTTACAACACCAATGACTAACTCTTTCCAAAATTTAAAAACTACGTACCCTCTTAACAGAAACAAGATTATATAAAACCACACTAGGTGGGGGATAACATCGCCTCACCCCCCCATCTATATATACTAACTCCAAGATCGCACTACAGTGGGGAAAAGGGCATATACCTTTTAATTACCTTACAGTACTATACACACTGCCACAACTAACAGGAGTACATGAAACATCTACCATATTAATTTAGATACAGCCCAAAAAATTGTAAAGAGACATATCCACATTTAGAAACAATACAACAGTACTTTCTACATTACTATCGGTATTCTGACAGTCGGCACTTTTTAATTACTTACTTTATTTATTTATTATTCAGAGCAACAAAATGTGTCATTAAGTTGCTCTAAAAATAAAAATAGATAAGTAAAACTCAGTGCCCTACTTCAACAGGATGCACCTACCATTCAGAGTGACTGGCACCCCAGGCAGTAGCTGCTTCCCTTGACTTGACCATTCAAGTCAAATTAAGCAATGTCATATTAGACTTGGATGTTGCAAGGTCCCTGAGCAGAGACTTCACAATGTTGAAATTAGTCAGTGACAAGTGTTGCACCCTCAGTATTGAGCATCTGCATTGATGTGATGTTTTTGTTTTCTTTTTTCAATAAAACTCTAAACACTAATGCCTGGCTTTAATAATTAAATGTTCAGCCTTGGAGTGGTGGTAGTTATGGACATTTAAGAGGAATGGTGCAAAACAGAAAGCAGTGAGGTATGAATTATTATTATTTTTCCCATAATGCTGGCATATATCAACCAAATATTTTTTGCAACATTTTTTGTGATTTGTGGGATGTTGGCAGTGATCAGCTAGATATTTTTTGGATTATTTGCAGTGATTTATGTGGAGTAGCCTGGAATATTTTGGACAAGTTATGGTGATAATATGTGGTATCAGACCTCATAGTGATAACTGCTGGTTGGGGTTGGGCATATCTCTCAACTGTCCATGGTTTTGACTCACACGTTATTTGGGGAGAAAAGGTGGTAACTTCCACCTAATTAATAATGACAATAATTAGAGATATAGGGCAGGATTCACGAAGCCTCCGTGTAAGAGTTACAAGGCTTACATGGAGGCTGCAGTTAAACGGTGTGACGTCAACATCTCATGCATATGCATGAGGGCATGCTGAATCACACCTAAGGCTTACACGGTCCGTGGAAGACAGTAGGGGGCGTGTCCGTAAGCCGAGCCCTGCAAACGGACATGCCCCCAGAAGAGTAAAAGTCCCAAAAGTAAACCCCCATGACAGAGTCCGTGTAAATGTGAATAAACACAACACAACACATGCCCCCACAGACTATGAACATAAAATATATAAATGAACATGTTATATATTTTTTTTAAATTGTAAAGATGTTTGCCCATGAGTGCGCTTGTTTGCGCGGGCGTGCCTGTAGCTTAGCCACAGTTAGCAGTCAGTGGAAAAGCATATAAGAACTACATATGCAAAGTAAGCCAAGAAGCAATAGCGAAGCAGTAGAGACGTCGGCTGAAGAGCAGGCAGTCATGGTTCGAGCCCCCCCAACATCAATTTTTATTTTTAGTGAAATAAGCACGAAACAATTCCCTGACATATATGTACACATATAAAATTATATTTTATGTAAAATGTAATGAAATGGGCCATTTATTTTGAAGAAATGTGAGATAACAAAATAATGAAAAATGTCAGATGTGCCTATAGCTGAGCTACAGTTTAACAAGTTGAGTGCATCTGCCCGTAGGTGAGTAGTGGTTGAACAGGTGTAAAATGAGTGCCCGTAGGTGAGCAGTGGTTTAACAGGTGTAAAATGAGTGCCCATAGGTGAGCAGTGGTTTAACATGCTGAAACTGTGTGCCCATAGCTGAGCTGAGCGTAATATGCATGCTGACAGCCAAACCACGCGTAAACCAGCGTACTCCATTTGTGCGGAGCTGTGCACCGCACCAACAAGCTAACCGACGGGCAACGTTGAGCAAGCTGTAACAAAACTGCCTTTACACAGACACACCTCCTAGCCTGTGTAGACAGTCATAAAATATAAAAAGCAGTGGCCAGGTTCGAACCCAGGATACCATGCACCATAGTCAAGGTACTGAACCACTAAGCCATGACAGTTGCGCTTAAAAATGCAGTAATAGCAAATATATAGGAATGAATAGAAAGAGGAGCATGACAAAGCAGGTTTTGTTAAGCTGATACAATTCCAAAATGGCCAATCACAGATAAGTGCGGGAAAAACGACATATATGAGCCCCATAGGCGGGAATACACAGCATAACCGATTGTAGAACCAACTTGCAGCCAGAATGTCAGGTGTAGGTGAGGGGTAGTTGCTTTCGAGCACAGAGGTGGGGCATTGAGGAGTCCAAATATATGGTTTGGCTCCTTGTCCACAATCATGAGGCCCAACTCATGCAGGGCCAGGTCCTGTGGGGAGCATATAGGGCTGAGGCGTGGGACCGGTTGGCTCATGATCTCACCAGTGCCACAGGGATACCAAGGACTGGTGAGCAGGTCCGTCACCACCATGCGGACCTGAAGAGACAGAAGCAGGATCAACTGAACCGTTGGATCCAGGAGGCCCGGCAAATGCCCAGCGCCCCACTACTGAGTAAGTTACATCTAATTATTTATGTAAGAAATTAACCTAGCTGATATTATGGAGATGTGTATTCCAATATTACTTTATTTAAATTACAGCTGCAGGTGTCTGTTCTGCGAACCGTAGAGCCTATGGCAATAGGCTGGCACGGTTGCGCCACCAGGCAGGTCAGTAATCCTCTCCCTGTAACTGTAAATAAATATAAAAGTATGACAGTTAGCAAAAGAGTGCAGTGTAGTCACTAAGTAATAAAATGTGCAAGTAACAGTGTAAGAGGGTCTGCAAGTATTGCTTGATTACAAAAGTGTGATGCAGTCTGTAATCCAAACAGAAAAATGAAAAAGTCTGAAATAAAGTCTGAAATAAAGATGTCCCACCTGTAATATAATAGTACATAACCTGCAGCAGGCTGAAAAGTACAGCTGCAGAAGCTGAGTAAAACATGTGTGAAATATATCCCTATTGAAATACAGAAACATGACAGAAGTGAGACTGTTGGAAAGGATTGTAATAACTACAGGTAAAACATGTCAATAAAGCCTGGAATTAAGTGCCATCCTGAATTGTAAAAATAAAACAAGTGAGAGAGTGTGAGAAAGAGTTATGAATCCACCAATAAAGTAGTAATAACTCCTGAATAAAGTATACTGCAGTCAGTACAGAATGAATTGAATGTGACAAGCAGAACCAAACTGTAAAATGTGTTGAAAATGTTACAGCAGCTGGAATGTGTATCCCAAAATCTGGATATGTTGCTCTCAGTCTGCAATATGCAGATAGTATGGTTGTCTGAAATACTAAACATCCACAGCTGTCTATAGCTATATAAAGCAAATGTAGCAGGATGATGTAGCTGAACAGAGCCAGATATGAATGTGCATGAATAAAAATGAAATGTATATTGATGTAGCAGTAACATTCCTATCACCAACTTGAAGTAGTTATCACATAGGAAACTGTAGGCAGAACTGTGGTGTGTATATATCTACAGCTATTAGAAATGTACAGCATATGTATTGGTATTTGAAGTTGTTAATTAAATTTTCTTCACCCTACCCTATTACCACATATAATCCATTCCATGTGAAGTTGGTATGTGCAATCACAATTAACACCCCTGGACATTTGTCCTGTTGGTTCATACATATT
Organism: Protopterus annectens; assembly: GCF_019279795.1. Taxonomy (NCBI): domain Eukaryota; kingdom Metazoa; phylum Chordata; order Ceratodontiformes; family Protopteridae; genus Protopterus; species Protopterus annectens. The sequence goes on along the minus strand of NC_056738.1, from coordinate 53,535,904 downwards.
TGGATGTACGGTGATGCATCTGCCCTGTTCATATATCTAAACCTGATGGCCTGTTGCCATCAATCAATCCTGCATGTTGTTGGACTGTGTATTGCTGTTCAAAATATGCATGTGTTATGCTTGCTGTTCAATGGTTTGAATATCTGGGTGTTTGGTTAATGGGAATACTAATGCATGCTGTTACAACTAATTGTGAATGGTATTGTATGTTACTAACCCAAACTGTCATGACATAATGCAAAACATAGGACGACAGGGAAGGCGGGTTCCAGTGTACCCACCTCTCCCTCCTCAGCTGGCGAGTGCACCTGGCAGTAGTGCCCAGGCCAGACCCTCCTCCGGTGGCCCTGTGCCACCTGCGGGTGGAAGTGCTGCATGGGATGGGGCTCGTCCCCCCTCTCCAAGTGTGGCCGGAGGAGAACATCCACTCACCCTCCGTAATGTCTGGACTGTGGTGCATAGGCAGATCCAGGAAGCTGTTCTTGGGCCCCTACGCCAGCTTGAGGCACAGGTGGCACAACTAAAGGGCATGCCTGCTGCCCGGCCTACACAGCCCCCAGCACAGCCCCGTCCTGGGCTGTGAAGGCACAGTGGCAACTGCCCATGGGTGGGGATATCAGTTCCACTGTTGCCATCTGTGGGCTAATGGGCTCTAGATATCCAAACATCCATCCCTGTCAATTTTGTAACCCCCCACATGTGTCATACACCACCCCTGTATGTGTCTTGTTTGTCTTGTCTGTTAACCTACCCAACCTACCTCCCAGCTATACCGACTTCCCGTACCTGACATACCACTCTCACCTGAAAAAAAAAAAAAAAAGGGCACTCTATACCCACAAAAAAATTATGCCCCATACATAGCTGCCCATTTCGCACACATGTCTGCTGGACATGGAAACTGTCAATTACAATTGGCTGTACAACAAGTATTATTGTTGTCCATACACCTCTCTCAGGGGTGGAAGATTTCAAATGTCACACCAAATTACAAACATATGCACAGCTGTTGCTGATGAAGAAATGGGCAGCTATGGGCCTTACCTACATCCCTCTTGCAAAACCCAAGATTGTTTCCCTACTGTCTTACCCTCTTTGTGAAATCCTTTTTCACCACTTCCCTGTCTCACCATTTTCATTTCTTTCAAAGAAAATAGTGCGGGTGTGCGCAAAAGTAAGCACTTTTAAGCGGTTGTAAGCGGGTGTGCGTGGAGCTGAACGCCAGTGCGCATGTGTGAGCTTCGCGCAAACCAGCGCTAACCCAGTTACAACTGCTTAAAAGTGCCTTAGTCACTCTGAATGACAAGTCCTGTAGTCTGCTCAAAAGCAAAATAAAATCCCACTGTCAGTCCCGACCCCAGGACCTAGGAAACAGTAGTCTGCATGACTTACCACTAAGCCATGACTGTTATATAAGACCATTGTGCTACAATAAATATATCATGTAATAGTAGGAATGAATGTAAAGGAAATATAGGATGTGTAGTACACAAAGCATGTCATGTATATTTACTGTCAAATGTAGTGGATTTCTAGAATAGTAGTGTGTGAACAGAAACAGCCATGCTAGTTGGTAGCTAGTAAATAATAATGTCACTGTAGCACATTGCAAGCCACACACATACTCACAGCAGGATAATCACTGTCCATACCCCACAACCTCTTACAGGAACACATCCAGACTAAGTAATAAAAAATGTGGAGCAAAGGGCCAAAAACAGGGACACATTCCAAATAATGCTACAACAAACTTAGACAGTTCAGAGAGTAACAGGTTCTGCATTTTGTTGGATGTTTGGAAGGGTATGAAGTCTGAAACTTAAATGTTTGTCACTATAGCCTGACTTGAGCCCAGAGTGATTTGCCACAAAAAGCTGTTTATGAGATATTGACCAAAATATGAGGCAAAAATGTGGACAACCTGCAAATATCTGTACACTTGAGAGGTCTGACACTGCCATATTTAAATATTTAAGAGCCTAGACATAGCAACAGTGACTGAGTTACAGGGATGCCCCACAGACTCCCTGTAAAATGTACAAACAGTAGGCAGAAAGGTGTTACAACACATGCAATAATAACTATGAAGTACTGAAAGTATGCACCACTTGCACGGCAGAAATAGTGTAGTAATACATATGCTCATGCTATCCCACAGTCATAACTGCAGAATACCAGACAATTTAATGGGTGTACCCCACTGATATGTACCATTCCATGAGGCAGATAAAAGATGCACCTGAGCATCTCTGGGGCCTGCTCAGCAGCATACTCAAATATCCTAATAGATGTCAAGGCCCACACCATGGCCAGACCACAATGCATGCAGTAACACCCTAGCAGATATAGCAAGCATTCCAAGGTGTGAATGTACATGGAAATTAGGAAAGCCACAGCAACACACTACAGTCAAGTCACCTAGCAGGCATACAAGTAGTGAATGTAAAGGGCAAATATTGAAGCCATAGCAACAAAGTGCAAGAGCCACTGCTATATACCAGTTACACCACATGTGCCACAGGAAAGCACACACACCCACATTAACAGTAGTAGTAGTCTTAGGTGCCAGTGTACATACACACTTAGTACAGGAAACTGGAGAAATGAATGGAGAAATGTTAATCTACAACACAGCCAGAAACATGAGAGATACTAACCTTTACATTCACAGAACAGTGTCCACAGCATACCAGCATGGTCCCTGCCCTTAAACTCTGAAAGGGCTACGCCTATCTCACATACCTTTTTATAGCACTGTCCTGGAATCACAGTGAGAACTGCAATCAGTACACAACTGGCTGCATGCAATTAGCAAATGCTGGCTAACAATTGGTGCAGAGGCCATCACATGGACATATGCAGACACCTACAAAAGCATGCTGTACTCCCAGTCCACACCTGCAATACTTTCATTGCACCCTGTGGAGGTAGGGAGAGACAGAGAGAGAGAGAGAGAGAGAGAGAGAGAGAGAAACATACACAAACAAAACCAGTCATCAAAACCCACTCGAAAGCTGACAACTCCCAACTGGAGCAGCAGGACACCAAACCAAATGGCAGCATAAGCAGCTGTGACAAACACAGGTAATGTAAAGTAATACTTTAAAAGTCTACATACTGTGAACCCTCAATATGTGTCATTGGTCTGTATCCATATGTATATGAAGATGTGCATAGGGCAGGGGACATACAGCAACTATCAGTGAAGGCTGTACATACATATGTATGTGAGGGCATCTGTGTGCACATATCAATGTAGGTTGAATGTAGGTTGTAGTGCAATGTACAAAGTAGGTTTCACAGTTATGTATGTTTAGCAGTATGTTAGTGTGTGTATACAGTTTTGTAAACAAACATGTTGATATACCTATCTATCATATGGATACGTATGTATGTCAATATATGTATGTATGTATGTATATATATATATATATATATATATATATATATATATATATATATATATATAATATGCATATATGTATATATACATAGAGAGGGATGTAGGAATACATAGACAGATGTAGATAGATAGAATATGTAGAAACATATATATGTAATACATGCATACAGATATAGATATATGTAGATACATATACATAGACAGACAGATCTGACTATCTGCAGATATGACTGTATATGACGATCTCACACTCCCCTGTCCCACCCCTCTGCCACTCTCACCCCCTCTCTGTCACACCCCCCTCTCCATATCTATAGCAATATATGTACATCGATATATATATATATATATATATATATATATATATATATATATATATATATATATATATATATATATATATATATATATATATATATATATATCTATATACATACATATATATATATATATATATATATATATATATATATATATATATATATATAGAGAGAGAGAGAGAGAGAGAGAGATGCATATATATTCTGAGTGAGGCACATGTATACAGATGCATTGCAACAGGTGCCTGGTGACAAAGGCATGGAGTGAACACCAGTGTCAAAACTGGAGTACCATACCCCATTTCAAATCACCTACACCAGTAACCACCAGATATGTGATTGGCTGCCCACCACTGCATGTGTCAGGGGTGAACAGGGTCATAAATGTGTGCACTAGTCCCCCCAATGATAGTTACAGTGGCAGACTATTCCTGGAATACCTGCATATGGTATGCATCAGCAGACATGGTGTGTCAGCTACGGACATGTAGGTCAGTGTACCCCTCCACACCACACAATGGCTGCCATGGTATGTACCTCACATGACAGCTACAGATATGGAGAAGGACACAGTGACATGTACAACACTGTGACAATGCACTCAAACACATTACCAATGCACAGTGACTGACAACACCACAGAGTAAACACATACTAACCACATAGAGGTTACCACTCCTGGATTTACATACTTAAGTCACACCCATGACAGATGTCCAACAACCATAGTAACACCTCACACCATCCATAACCTAAATGACTGCTGTGTGTCATCCGTGACACTGCAGTAGAGAGCACATGGTGGAGGTACAGGTTCCTACCAACAGATAAGACATACCCTGCAATAAACCACACAGCATTAAGAAGCAAGACTCCCCATGAGTACATGTCACACATACCCCTGCTGAATGTTAGTCAGATAGGTAATATGCCATATGAGTCACCCTGTGTAACTGTTTGACAGGAGCAGGTACCATCACATCACATGTGTCACAATGGTCCGGATAGCAGAACAGTATGCTGCTGTAGTCCCAGGGGCAATAGCATATTGTATTGTATTGTATTGTAATGTATTGTATTGTGTTGTATTGTATTGGTATGTAGAGGTGCCTCCTTCGTGGAGTGGAACCACTGCTGCTGTACGTCAGTGTACAGGTACATATCCTGTAGTCAGACTAGTGTTACATAGCACTTCTATATGTGTGTTTAGCTCCTCTTGGAGTTCATGTAGAATGCAACTGGGGATACCATCAGGTCCCATTGCTGCTGTGTTTTCTGCTTTTCTGAGGGCGGCTCTCACCTGGACATCTGTGATGACAGGGAGGTTACAGTCAGCTGGGATAAGTATGTCTTAATTTGGGGGAGAGGGAGGGGGGAAACTTGCACTGAACCTGTCTGCCACAATGTTGCCAATATCTGTGAGTTCAGTGAATTATTTGTTGTTGTGTACTAACTATGAGCATATTGGAGGGTTTCTGACCAGGTTGCTAACATAACTGAAGAAGGCCTCATGGTTATCTGTAGTGTCCCCGTTGATTTCCCTCTCAAAGTTGCCCATGGATGTTTGTATGAGAGGAAATAGCTCTTTACTAGTGCTGATCAGACATGCCTTCCCTTTATGGAATTATGCTCTGTCTTGCAGTAGCTTCCATCTTTTGTTATACAATCCGTCTATGGCTGGGGTCCACCAGACAGGATGCTTTCCCTTTGTGGAGAGTGTCTTGGTCTTATATGGGATTGCATGATCCATGCATTCTCGGAGATGTCCGTAGAAATCATTTGTGAAGGGGTCAGCATTGTGGGTTGTGTCTTCCACTGGCTCAGTGGGCTTAAAGGATACCATGTCAGTGTTACGAAGTGTAAAGTTTGCATTTGAAATGTTATTCACTGTAGTCGTTTGTGCTGGTGGTGGAGGTGGGATATGTATATCCAGGGCAATTAGTATGTGGTCAGCACACAGTAGTTGACAATGTACCCCATACAGTACCTCGATACAAACCCCCAGAGTGAGGAGGTTCTTTGGACCTGAATCAGTGTTCTGACTGCTGGGGTTTGGTAGTATGTCATATGGAGTGTGCCAGGTACTGTTGCACAGTTGTTGGCTGAGCACTGATACCTGGCCATTTACATGTGTATCCACCAATAGACAGACAGATGCTATATATGTGAGATATGTTGTATCACAACAGTCGATTAGCATGTGTAGTATGTGTGCCAAATTCTGCTGACATATTTTGCTGATATCATGTTATTTCCTTTTTCAGGACCATGGCTCACCAGCGCAATCCAGCGTACTCTGCAGCTGAGGATGAGGAAATACACCAGAGCCTGGTGCGGGATTATGCAATACTCTTTTCCCACACCAGCCAGAATCAGCAGGAGAGGGCTGCACTGTGGCAAGACCCGGTCCGTCGGGTAAATGACATAGGCACACATAATAGGACATATGAGCAGATACGACATCACTGCAGTGATTTAATCAGAAATGTCCATCAGCGTGCATCCGATATGCACAGGCAACAGGTTGCCACAGGTGGTGGGCTGGCTACACATCCCCCACTCACCAGACTGGAGGGTCTACTCATAAGTGTTGTGGCTCCAGCCCGCCAACAACAACAACAGCAGCAGACCTGCATTATGATGGAGGCTGGAGCCACACAGCAGCAAGACTATGAGCGTGCAGGTAATATGCCATATGTATAGTTGACTGTTGTGTACACTGGTAGTTAATGCATGTGTGAGGTGTGTTCTTGGTTTGTAGCTGATATCATAGTATTTAATGTGCAAGTATGATATTCTCAATATCAGCAGCTGACTTGTGAAAGGCAACTGTTGTACTACTGACCTGTATCATACTCAGTAACAATGGCACAGTTGTGCCCACTGACATTAATTTCCTCACTTCTGCAGGTCCCTCTGGTGTAACAGCAATGCAGCCTATCCATGCTGGTGAGTGTGTATTAACAATACCTTTAATAGTCTTGATAGTAATAGTAATATTAGGCTCACTTAGTAGTGCTCTGTGTATGCATGCAGGTGTGTCTGTGTCTGTGTGTTGATATCTCACATACTGAGTAGTGTGCAAGTGTGCAACTGTGTGCAAGTGTGCAACTGTGTGCAACTGTGTGCATGTGTGCAACTGTGTGCATGTGTGCATGTGTGCATGTGTGCACATGTGCACCTGTGCATGTGTGCACCTGTGCATGTGTGCATGTGTGCACCTGTGCATGTGTGCACCTGTGCATGTGTGCATGTGTGCATGTGTGCATGTGTGTATCACTGGTAACATTGTGTAGACATTGTAAACTGTGTTTCCTGTTTCCCTCCCACAGGTTCTGGTGCTGCTCTGGTGTCATGCAGCATGGAACCTGAATCAGGTGCCATGGGTACTGATAATGATGACATCTGTGTAATGGCACAGGAAGGTATGCCAGGGTCTGTCACTGGTCAGCCATTTGACAGTACACAGCTTTCAACCCCATCAATGCACACAGTCATCCTGCCAATACACCCTTTGTCACCAATGTCCCTAGGTGATGGACAGGATACAGCGGGCATTGACCAGGGTAATGTGGTATCTGTGGCACATGCTTCCCCACACAGCAGCCATGGGCATGGCCCTGAGATGGTACCACACAGACAGATGTCCAGGGGTTCTCGTGGGAGCATCCGTGGGCGTACTGCCCCTGTCAGATGTGCCTACAGAGGTCTTACAACCTCAGCTATGTTTCGGGCTGTCATGCAGGCACAGTCACATATGGAACGGTACACCAGACAGGGTCCGTGGGAGCTGACAGCATTTCGCACAGCCATGACTGACAGTATGAGTGACATTGCGGCTGCCATCCGTAATTTCACCAATGTCATAGACAGACGTTGTGGGGACATATTAGATCGGTTCCACAACTACATGTCCATGAGCCAGGGCAATGGTGGACGGTTGAGGCGTCGACGTGGGCATATGCCAGCAACAGCAGCAGCTGGCAGTCATCGTGGACAACAGGGCCGTGGCTGCCCCCATAGTGCCAGCAGCAGCCCCAGCAATGCTGGGTCTGTGCTGTCATCAGACCGCCCCTGGAGACCATGTGCACGTGGCTCTGGACAGGCCCGACAGGGATCTGTGTCCAGTCAATGAATACCTGCTTCTGATGACAGTACCCAGTCTGGATTGGTACCAGATATGGTCCGTAGCACCTCTGCAAGGCACAGGTACCGTGTCCGTGGCCAGAGACACTGATCTGTATGACCTGGCAGGTACAGTCTGTTGCTGTCCACAAACACCAATATATGGCAGCCATGAGGTGGAACTGTGTGCATCCATACACACATGCAAATTGACAACACCTAGGGCTACCACATACACGCACACACTGCATCAACATTGCCCCACCTTGTACTGCTGTCCCTCACCAACACACATACACATACATGTCAATTGGTGGTATCAGTGGCAGACTCAGGCATACCAAGTTCACACCCTGTGAATATGATGAAACTGTGCCACCTCCTGCAATCTGTAACATCAGTGCAGGTACAGGTTAACATGTTGCTGATGCACAGGGTGACAACATAGACGTGTAGTAATAGTATCATGTTGTTAACAGTACTGTGTGCTGATATAATTGTGGGTATATCCCAGCATGCCTGATGCAGTAAGGGTATGATTGTCTTGTACTGTTGTCTACACCCATGGTAAGTACCATAGTGTATCATCTGCACATGTTGGCATACTGGGTAAGGATGTCAACAGAAGGCTACATACATAGGTAGCACAGGGGATAAGGTAATGAAAGTATTGATACGCAATGATGGACATGTAAACTGCAAGTGGCATGTTGCTCACACTGGACTCTGCAATGCGGATGTTTGAGGATGTTGATATATGTGCAGTACTACATGACTGGTACAGGACACACAGGAGCACCCTAGCACTGCAAGCTCACATCTCATACCATGCTAGACAGCCCCAACACACAAAACTAACTTTCACAGCAGGGAGAGTCCCCATAAATGTCAGGGATACTGTGGTGGCAGGACAGGTAGCATACATCCTACTAAGTATGGAACCACTGAGTGAAGGCTCAGTGTCTGTTATTTGACATGTGTATTACTGCAGGTATGAGCACCTGGGTTTCCATCCAGTTATTGTACATCCTGATGGTACATGGTCTGTACACTTGTGTGCTCTGAGACTGGACCCTAGCCATCTGACCTGTGTATTTCTATGTACATGTGTATAGTGCCTGCATATTTGCACTGTTACCTACTGGAAGTGGTACAGCTTGTTTGTTGTACAATGGACTACATGCAGCCCTGCTTACTGTAGCTTTGTTTGCATGCATGTTTGCTTGCAGTTACCCTGGAACACTGATCCCACCTGCAATGCAGAGATACAGAGCTTCTGTGGAATCCTAGTGACATCTGTATAGCTTACTATATGTATGTCCATGTCTCACTTGACAGAACATCACTGTTTGTCCTGTTCACATGTACGTTGCCTGTGACACATTGCATATGACTTACCTGGCATTTGTCCACGTGAGCAGTCATATATGCCAGTGCTAACTAATCACAGCCACTACACCTTCACATACTCACCTTCTGTACCTTGTTCCCCATTGGCCCTATCTGCTCTTAATCACCATGGCAATCACAATACTATGGTAGCATGTGCAAAGGTCACTTGTCAGTCACCTCTATGGTACAGTTGTGGAATATGTGGGTCATGTGGCAATGTCACAGCTGCCACATGTACACAGTCAACCCTCTCCCCTACACATGGACGTACAGCACATGTATGAGATGCAACCACATAGCCAAACTGGGGACTAAGCACTCTGAACCCATTACTGGCATAACCTGTCAGGTGGCATGAAATACTACAGTGACTACAATACCAGTCTGATGTAGACCTACACTGACAGCAATCCAAACATGTGAACAAACTGGGCCATTCGTGGAACCTCAGAATAGCATCCTGCCTGAGCAGTAGACACCTCTGCAGCTGGCACACAGGCATACGTTAAGCCGGAACACAGCACATGCAACACATAGCACACAAATCCTGTGTACCAAACAGTCACAGCCTGTACGGCTAGAGAACACACCTGCTACAGTTGTGTTAGGTACCTTGATTGTCTGGTACAGTGAGGTCCCGCTCACCAGGCTGGACAAGGTGAAGGTCACAGTGATATGCCCGTGGGGCACTATGGTTCACCACATAACACACACATACAGGCCAGTCAGAGGCATGGACACATATGACTCAGTCATTGTCCATGCCACTATGGCTGACCTGTGATGTACATCCCTGGACTACATGATAGGGAACATAGAAGGGTTCTCTGAGCATGTGGCACAGGCTGGTATGACCCTGACCTTGGTTGGCATCATACCCTCACCAGGAATGCTGATGTATTACTGAATGCTGATGAATTACTGTAGCTGCAATACCCTAGCTGAAAGGTTCCTAGCATGTAGTCACTGCATTGCTATGGAACAACTTGTTACCTCTCTCACAACAGGGGAAAACATGCAGCACCTGTTCATCAGCAACATGTAGAATGTATGCCCCAGACCAGATGTGTATCCCTTGCTGCTAGGATGATACCATATACAACTCACACTGTATATACACATACCACATGCAGCACCCGCACAGAAGACCACAGTCATAATGTTATCCAGTGCAACTACCATTTATTCACATGTGGCAGGCATCAGACATGGGAACTATTCAAGGTCACAGGTACATATGTGTATTTGGCACACACATACATCATCTGTGTCCATTGCCATTACTGGTTTAATCGATGTCATGCATTATTGTGAACAACACAATTCTGTGTGACATAAACACACATGGCATGTGTGGAATTCAAAGCCATAACTAACTGTTCTATGACAGTAGTGAGAGACGCAGTAGCAGAGCATGATATTTGCATTACTGGGAGATTTGCCCTCTTCTGCTGTACTTGTAGGGTGCTGACATCATCAGTGTTTAGAAAGGGGAATGTGCATCCTGTATTGTGTTCTCCTAGTTGCCAAAAGGTAAATTTTTTTCAGACAGAATTGCACACACACTATTCCTCCCCACACACACTGAGCATTTGTAGGATTCAAACCTCTACCTAACTATGTTATGACACTTGAAATGGACGCATTAGCGGAGCATGCTATTTGCATTACTGGGAGGTTTCTTTTCTCCTGCTGTACTTATAGGGTGCTGACATCATCAGTGTTTAGAAAGAGGAATGTGCATCCTGTATTGTGTTCTCCTAGTTGCCAAAAGGGATGTTTCTTTCATACAAAATTGCACACACACTATCCCCCTCCACACACACACACTGAGCATTTGCAGGATTCAAACTCCTACTTAATTAAGTTATGACACTCGAGATGGATGCATTAGCAGAGCGCACTATTTGCATTACTGGAAAGTTTCCCTTCTCCTGCTGTACTTATAGGATGCTGACATCATCAGTGTTTAGAAAGAGGAATGTGCATCCTGTATTGTGTTCTCCTAGTTGCCAAAAGGGACATTTCTTTCATACAGAATTGCACACACACTATCCCCCTCCATACACACACTGAGCACTTTCAAGATTCAAACCCCTACTTAACTATGTCATGACACTCGAAACAGATGCATTAGCGGAGCATGCTATTCACATTACTGGGAGGTTTTCCTTCTCCTGCTGTACTTATAGGGTGCTGACATCATCAGTGTTTAGAAAGATGAATGTGCATCCTGTATTGTGCTCTCCTAGATGCCAAAAGGGACATTTCTTTCATACAGAATTGCACACACACTATCCCCCTCCACACACACACACTGAGTATTTGTAGAATTCAAACCCCTACCTATCTATGTTATGACACTCTAGACATACACATTAGCGGAGCGCACTTTTCACATTACTGGAAGGTTTCCCTTCTCCTGCTGTACTTATAGGGTGCTGACATCATCAGTGTTTAGAAAGGGGAATGTGCATCCTGTAGTGTGTTTTCCCAGTTGCCAAAAGGGACATTTCCCTCACACAGAATTGCACACACACCAACCCCGCTCACCCACACACACACAGCATTTGCAGGATTCAAACCCCTACCTAACTATATTATGACACTTGAGGGAAACCCATTAGTGGAGCACACTATCTGAATTACTGGGCATCTTTTCTGCACCTGCAGTATTTATAGGGTGCTGACATCATTATTGCTACAGAGGTATGTACATTTAGTACTACCTGTCAGGTGGGTGATAGCATATATATGCATTTGCAGCCACCTACTTCAGGGTCAGATATGCACATCAGCACTGGCAGGTTATGTTCTATACCATGCTTCTTGACCACAGGACCTGTAACATGCAACACAACCAGTTCGGACCACCCCTCCCACATCCAGGACACACACTTTGCTTCCCTGGGAACAGTGCCAAGATATGCAGGTGTTCACATGCATCATTCCAGTTGTTAACATCAGGTACAGGTATATTGTGTGTGGGAACTACTCAGGCCTCTACAACATTACCCTACAGCCACTACAATTTGTGAGTCCATGTGCTATGACAGAACCACTCACCACAGCCACAAGGGGGAATACATATTGCACCTGACCATCTGCAACATGGGTACTCACTGTTCCACACCAGAGGTAGACCACCATTGTTGATATCTGACCATACCCACCTTTCCATGGACATCCATATCCCATCCCCACCCCCAGGCAAGGTTGTCACTGCAAACAAAGTGTATTTATCAAAAGCAGACTTTACACTTGTGAAGACTGAGGTGGAAGACTTCAAAAGACCCATGTTGGGGGAGTATACAGGCCACTCTGCATAATCTTTGACAATTGCATTCTATGAGCATGTGGAAGGTTTGCATTTATCATGCTATCCCAAATATACCCATGACTCCTCCACAACAGGACATCTGTCAGGTGTACACCAGCCATATATGAGCTGTCCAACAGACGGAGTGAGCTAATACATTGCAGAGCAGTAGCCCACAGAGGGAGGACATCTCTGAACAGTACTGGCACGACACTTCAGTCCCTTATAATCATCACGACAAATTGTTGACAGTAAAATTGTCCAGACAATGCAGATAAGGCTCCCCTCAGTCTGTTAATGATGCCCACTTACTGTTAGAGGTTCTCACCAACCCTCTTCCAGCACACACCAAAAACATGGATGTGGCTTAGCAAATTTAACCCCTGGGATCTCCACTGTGTCCCTGCTTGATGGAGCCACAGCACACTAGCCTCACACGGTGCCTTATGTGACCTACTTTACAGTGGCACAGTAGCCTACTGTACTGGGGAGGCAGACACCAAGCACACTCTGGCTAAGCTGCCATTCCCTAGGGAAAACAGCCTAGTGTTGACCTCTACACCCATATGTTTAATTGTCAGATGCACAATATTTGTTGCTGATAGACTGTTTGCAGGTCTTTATTGCCGTAGCATTCCCTGTTTCTATGAACAACTTGTGTATCTGTGGAAGATGTTTGAATATGAGAGGGATCCACTATATCACTTATGTCTCTGTAGTCATTTAACTGTGTGCACTGGGCAGATTGCTGTAATGTGGTTGGTTCCTGGAATAACACGTGCAAATACCAGATATGTGTGGTCAACTGCTAAACTGAGATTTGGCCTAAGTGTGTGAGCATGCCCAGTTCAGGCTTTCCATGGCAAGTTGTCTGACATATGTCTCATTTATCAAAGTGTGCGAGCATGCCCAGTGTGAGCTTTCCATATGTTGAACTCTGTAGCCCACCACATTTGTGGATGAGTGTGAACTTCAACAATATCTCACGTTTATGGTTGTGTCTTGTGTGTCATGTTGTGTAGTTAGTGTCCAACTGCTTTGTGTCTGAACACAACAGGGATTATACTCTGCCTGCAGGGTTTGCATGGGATACTTTTCATACAGTTGTCAACATCCTTTCATACTGACCTAACACTGTAGTACCGTATAGTGTACTGGTTCAGTACTTTCACTGTGGTGGACAGTATCCTAGCCTTTAGTCCTATCACTGCTTCACATTTTCATAGTGATCACAACAGCCTGGTTAGGGGCCAGTTGTGCACATCTGACCATGTTGCATTATGTTCAGATATGAACTACTTAAACCAGGCTTGTCCAACATTGGTAGTGTATTCCACAACATAGGTGGACATTGGCAAACACAGCGATGTGCCCTAGGCCATTTCTAATGCTAGTCGGAGAGTGTGTTTGTCCTTCGACACACATTGTAAGTGGAGTTTGCCATGACATATGTCATGGTTAGTATACTGTGCCTCCGTCTACCCGTGACATAACAGTAATACCCAGGGTAAACCTACCATCTCCCATCCACTCATCAAGATTCCTCTTGAGGAGAGTCGATGAGTGACTCTCTGGCTAACCTGTACTGGGAGTTTACTCAAGAGTGGGGCTGGCTTCTGTGTTATGGATCATTCAGTACAGCTTGTCCTATGTATGTCAGTGCTGGGGTTCTGGTCTCTCATGTGCATAGCTCACTGCCATTCAGATTGTACAAGGTGCAGCATGTTCATTGATTCCAGCTTGGACATGGCTTTATACATCAGACACAGTGTGCCTCTGGGTGGGCAGTATGGCAGTGTGTGGAGATGCAGTTTGTTTAATCAGTCAACACATGGCATCTGTACAAGCTCTTTGATACTCCTGGTGAGGTACTTTTGGGGACTTTACAGCTGATGGAGGTGTCTGCTGAGGTACATCCCACAGGGGCTATTGTAGTCAATTGTAACGCTGATGAAGGATGACTGCAGAGCCACAATGACCTCCCCTTATCTAGATCTGACAAACTTCATGGTTAGGTGGGTATATGGTATGTTTCTGTAACCACTACAGCCACATGCTTGTCCAATGCAGGATATCTATCAACTTGTGTCCCCAGGTCTCTCATTACATGTTAAGTAATTAATGGGTTAACACCTATGTGGTAATTGGTGGGCACTTACTGTATATCCACAGGGGTTGACTATACACATTTCTGCAATTAGCCTGCTAACATGGCTATGGCACCAGTTGTCTGTTTCTATGTGGCCCTTTTGTGGGATGCTTGTGTCAGCTGGAGGGTCAGATATGGTGGCCAGTTTGTAGTCCTCTGCAAACTTGTTCAGACACAGTCCTTCCATGTTGGCCTGTACCTATGGCACATATATACCAAACGAGGGAGGTCCCAGGACCAAGCCTTGTGGGATGCCAGTTATATCTGGTTTGTAGTCTGACATGGCTGCAGCATGTCTGACCATGTCAGTTCTGTCCTTGGTCCTTTAAGCTGGTGAGCTTATCTATAATGAACACGTGGGGTATTGTATGGAAGCCTTTGCAAGGTCCAGCTACGCTGTGTGGACCACATTGCCCTCATCAATGACCTTAATGACTGTTTCAAATGAGTCAAACATGTTTAGGGGCAGGATCTGCACTTAAGAAAGCCACACTGGGTAGGGTCCGGTGTCAGTAGGTCCCCAATATCTTTATGTCTGCGGTACATGCTGATCCTTTCCATAGCTGTGCAGACCAAGCTTGTCAGGATTCTGGGGTAGTAGTTTGCAGTATCCATTCAGGAAACACCTTTGTTGAGAAGGACCACTGTTGTTGTATGCTGCTCTTTGAGTACATATCCTGTGGTAAGGCTGACATTGAGCAGTAGTGTTATTTGGCATTCCATTCTTCTTGGAGTCCATGTTGGACTCAGCCCAGGACACCATCTCATACCATTGATGCTGTGTGTTTTGCTTTGTAGATGCTGGCTGTTACCTCAGCATCTGCAATGTCAGGGGGCCAGCAGTCTGCTGGGATAGATATTTTGCATTTGGGGGGGGGGGGTTGCACTGCACCTGTCAGGTTGGATGTTGGCAATATGTGTGTGTGTTTGGTATGTTGTTTGTAATATTTGAGTGATTCAGAGCATATCTGTGAATTCCCAACAAGGTTCCTACCATCAGTTAAGAAAGCCTTGTGATTATCCTTAGTGTCCTGTTCAATTTGTATCTTCATAGGTTCATAGGTTCATACTAGGCTATCCATCCTAGGGCATTTATAAGCCTAGCCAGAGTGTGTGTGGCTTTCGCCACCTCTTGCTATGTGAATATTATGGCCATTTAGGATTTACTTTACTGTGCCTCTGTCTGGACGTGACACAGTGAAGACTCCCAATGTACATCTACGATCATCAATCCACTTGGCAAGATTCCTGTTGAAGAGTGTCAGTGAGGGGCTCTGCCTAACATGGAGTGGGATTCTGTTCCAGGGTGTAGGGAGCCTCTGGGTTATGCATCTGTCCCTCCAGCACATCCTATTTCATTATGTGTTGAGGTTGACATCTCTCACTCTCACAGTTCCAATGGCTTTGGGTTTTCTGGGGTGGAGCATGTCCATTACTCCTGTGTTGGACATGGCCTTGTACAACAGGTATACAATGCCTCTGTGTAGGCAGTATGTGACTGTATTCAGCTGGTGTGTCTTCAGCCAGGCAGCATATGACATATATTTGAGACCCTTTATCCTCTTGGTGAGGTACCTTTGAGGTCTTTCTAACTGCTGCAGGTGTCGGGTAAGTTACATACCAAATGAGGCATTGTACTAGAATATGGGTCTGATAAGAGAACAGTATAGGGGCACAATGACCTCTGTTGATGTAGATGTGAATCCTTTCATGATACGGTGTCCAATATAGACAGTCTTTCTAGTCACGTTGGCAATTTGAGTATCACATAACAGGTTACTGTCCACTTGTGTCCCTAGGTCCCTGATTACTCCTTCCATACATAATAGATTACCAGCTATGTGGTAATTTGTGAGTACCTTGTTTGGTATTTGGTGAGACATTCATACTGTCCAGTGTCTTCAGGATGGCTGGGTGGGGTTCCTGTGTGTGAGAGTGTGGTCTGTAGCATGCTACAGACTGTACAGCAGTTTTGCCTATGGTTAGTTGCACATGGGTGTTCTCCGATGCTTTGTGCATTGTCAGTTACCTGGACGTGTGGATGTCCGTGCTGTATATGGATAGTCCCCCTCCTTTTATGTTTTGGTACAGGTTTTGGGACCATAACGCATGATATGAGGTATAACCTGGTAGTGCTGGTGTGCTGTCAGGAGCCTTGCTGCAGGTTTCTGTCACTGCATGGACATCAATGTTCTCCATACTGGGGAGGGCCTCGGGAGCATGCATATTGAGGTTTACATGTCTGGCATTGGTCAGCATTACCCTTATGTTTCTTTCCAGTTATATTTTCTAGGGTGGTGGGTTAGTCTTTTCAGCCTTGCCTACAAAAGGCTCTATGGAGGTGGCAAAAGCCTTATCCAATATCCAGAAGCCCAGGGGTAACAGGTGCAAGCCATCCCTGGAACAGCAGCGTGGCTTGTCAAGCATGACATCCCAAGCAGACAGACATTGGATCCCCTTGGAATGACACCAGTAACTGTGCCACTTGTTAAAGCTGATCATTCTGTGTTTGGACTGTAGCATCATTCTTGGTGAGGTTAGGATGCTGCAAATGGTCAGTGTCATATCGGCCTGGACTACATAATCGGAGAGCTCATCTATGTCTCTTTTCATGTAGTCCGGGGAGGTGCATCTCAGGTCATTCACGCCAGCATGGACAATGACTGCATCATATTTCTACTTGCTTTGGGGTGACCTGCGTACTTGTGTTATGTGGTGTATTGTAGCAGCCTACAGGCAGCTTACTGTACCCTTTCCCTTGTTCAGTCTGGTGAGCGGGACAGCAGTGTGTCTGACTATGGAGTCACCTATTACAACTGTATCAGGCATGTTGTTTCTCCTTCTGGCCTGTGACTGTTTGGCACACCAGCTTTGTGTACTATGTGTAGCATGTGCTATGTTTGGAGGTTGTGGTTGCTTGGGTGTCTGCTTTGGAGGCCTCTGTTGATGTGGTGTGTTTGTAATTAGGGCCTCTGGGAATGTTTTTCTGTGTTTATGTCTTTGGTTTGCAGTTGTGATAGGTCTATGTGGGAATGGGTTTGTGGTGTGTGTGGTTGCCTTCTCCTCCTGACTAGTTTTGACAGTACTGAGTTGGTGGAGCTCAGCCTCCGGTTTTGATAAATGGTTGCATCTCTCACATATATTTGTATTTCTTGGGGGGAGTTGAGGGTTGTCTGTGTACTTGGGGCAGGTGTAACATTGCCTCAAGATTCACATATTCATCTTGTTGTAGCTGGCCTTAGTGGATTGTATGTGTGGACACATTTTATTGCCATACTACTGATCAGTGATTACTTCCCTTTTTATGTTTGCTCTATCATTTAGTAGCTTTCTCATTCTGTTGCATGGTTTGGTAATGGCTGGAGTCCACCATGCCAGATGCCTGCGTGTATGGCATTGTGACTTGGTTTTATTTGGGATTGCATAATCCAAGCATTCCTGGCAGTGTTCATGGAATGCCTGTATAACAGGTTCTGAGGTGTGGCCCATATTTTGCACCTGCACAGGGCCTTTAATGGATTCCACATCAGTTTGGAGGAGTGCAACTTTTGCTTTACACATGTTTTTCACTGTGGTTTTCAGGCCAGGGACTGTGGTCAGGATGTGTATATCCGGTGTGATTACTCTATGGTGTGGTCTTACCAGTGAGGGATATACTTCTCATCTTGCCATCCAGTACCCATGTTGCTGATTATCACATCGAGTATGCTTGCCCTTCTTGTGGGAGTGGTACATTGTTCCTGGGCATTTTGGTTTATGGATTCTAGGAACTTTTGTCCTACAGTGTTGGAGCTAGTATAATGCTCCCAGTCTATGTTTGGGTATTTTCAGTCACCCAATATAATTTGGTTTGAAGGGCTTGATATATTCATGTATTCCAACATAGGCCAAGTGCAGTTCCTGGTGTTAGGATGGTAGACTGTAGCAGGCTATAAACTGGGAGGCAGTTTTAGCCACTGTTAATTGACCATGGCTAGTCCATGCTGCTTCTTGTTGTGGTACCAACATGAGGGTGTGGTTATCCTTGACAATTATTGCTAGTCACCCTCCTTTTGTAGCTTGTTCCATGTTTTGAGGCTGTACAGCACAGTATGAGGTGTAACCTGGTAGTGTTAGGGTGCTGTTGTGAGCCTTGACCCATTTTTCTGTTACAGGACAGATATCAACATTCTCCATACTGGGGGAGTTTAGACTGCATGCATCTTGCTGTTTAGACTTCTGGCATTGGGTAGCATTACATCTAAGTTCTTATCCCTTGTGATACCTATGGAGGTGGGTTTGTGTTTTGAGCCTTACCTATTCAGGGCACGCTGTGGGTAACAACAGCCTTTGCCAGTATCCATAAGGCCTGGACTGATAGGTGCATGACACCCCTAGCAGGTGGAGCATCATGTCATGCTCAGCATGTCATCCCAGGCTGGCACACATTGGATCCACTTTGACTAACTGCAATACTTCAGCCAATTATTGCAATTGATCATCTCATCGTCATATTGTGGCATCATGCTTGGTGAGGGTAGGATGTTAGTCAGGGTCATCAAGTGTGCATATACTACATGGTGTTACATTGCCTAACACATGGTATTCATGCCTCAGGTGGTGCTGCAGGGCTGCCTCTGTCAGATGCACATACTACAATCCCTGTACATGTTTGAGAGCAGGTTATGTCATTTTAGGCATCCCTGTTATTATATGAGTGAGTCAGAGAGGGGTTTCATTCCCAGGGTTCCTACTGAGCCAGTGTATGTGCTATGCGTTGCCTCTTTTCCAAGGCCAGGGCATACTGGGCACGCCTCCTTCTGCCTACTGGGGCAGGCTCAGGTTGTTCCTCCTCCAAGTCACGCTCTGCCTGTGATGGCCTTGGCAATGGTGGGGGGCTGTTTGGCCCGGCCCTATGCTGGTCCTGCTGCAGCTGTTTTCGCAAGATCATATTATGTAGCATAGTACATACCATGACAATTTGGGTACATGTAGTTGGTGAGTACTGCAAGGCTCCACCAGATGTGTCCAGACATCAGAACCATGACTTGAGCAGCCCAAACACACACTCGATTACATTACGTGTTTGTGTGTGTGCCTCATTATGGCATTCCTGTTCAGGTGTGTGTGCATTTCTGATGGGTGTCATCAGCCACGGCTCCAGTGCATAACCTGCATCCCCCACTAGGTGTCCATGTGGGATGTCCCCATTGGCAAATGTCTGGTACAGCTGCGTCAGATGCCAGATATGGGAATCATGGTAGCTCCCAGGCAGCCAGCACACACATTCATTATTATGCCCTGGGCATCACACATGACCTGGCAGTTGATGGAGGGGAAGCCCTTGTGGTTAATTTAGGCCCTACCCCGCTCACCGGCTGGTGCTTTGATGCATATGTGCGTGCAGTCTATTACACCCACAACCTCAGAGTATTCCGCTATTTGCTGGAAGAGATGCATATTGCTGGCCAATACCTCACGGGCACTGGGGAAATATACATGATCACCGACATGCTGACATGGCATCCAGGAACTGATGCAGTACCCTGGAGGCTGATGCCTGTGATATCCCCATCATATCACCAGTTGGTCTCTGGAAGGTACCTGTTGTTAGTATTCTTTGGCCAACACATACCTTGGTTTCCACTGGGATGGGTTCACCTCTGTTGGTTCTGTGTGTGAGGCGTGGCCTGCACAGCTCGACAATTTGCTGCAGGAGGTCTCTGTCCACTCTATAGCGCTCCACTATCTCCAGCTCATGTAACCCGTGGTAGGTGACCCTGGGCCTGTACACTCTTCTCCGTCTCCTCACTGTGGGTTGTCTGGCACCATTTGCATTGTCACCACCCTCAGCAAGTAGCCTATGTCTCCTTATAACAACTATGGCAGCCCCTATCATTTCTGCTCTGATTTCAGCTTTTTCAGTTTTCACTTCTAATAGCTTACTCCTGTCTTGCAGTGTCTCTTGAGAAAAACATCCTGCACTGCTGTTTGCAGAGTTTTAAGTGCTTGGCTGAGCTACTATTCTGCCTGTGTAATTGCCTGCTTCTAATTGTTTTCACCTGCTAGCTCCAGCAGTATTCCCTGTTAGCTTCCTACTAATTCTGTTGCTTCCTGTTTCCTCTCTGTTTCCTCAGGGGAGAGCAATGCGCATACCAGCAGAAACATGCTCACAGTGGCTTACATGCACGCACACATGCTTAGATGGCTTAGAATCTTGTTTTTTGGGTTAAAACACATGCACACCAGCGCAAACAGTCTTACAAGTCTGCCAACATGCTCCCACATGCTCAGTCTGCCTTACACGCACACACACTGCCCTACTCATGCCTCATGGTGCGCACACGTGCGCATGCACGCCCAGCAAGAAACTTTGGTGTAAGCAACAGTGTACACCTTCCATTTCTTGACTTTCCCATGCTTATCTTGTGGCACTCCTCTTTCCATGATATGTGTCTGACATCTGTCATGTAACACTGACCTCCAATGAACTGCATTTCTTTCTGCCATTCCCCCCTGTGATGTCAACTATCTCCTACTCTATTCCTCCCCCTTATGTATCTCTTACACTACTCAGAATGTGCTCATTTTCTATGTGACAGAGGAATTCAGTATACTAACACTCATTTACATCAGATTGCCTACTAATGCTTAGTTACATGTCTTAGACTCAGCTTTCCCCCTTAGCAACCACTAAACGGTGGTCATGTTGTTTTTGGTCTGCTGGTCCCTGCATTGTAAATCCATGTATTGCAAAAAAAACACATTTGTGGGTTTATAACCTTCATTTTTATGTTTTAAATAGCGCAGCCCATTTGCGCGGGGCTGCGCTGCGTTTAAACATCGCCGAAAAAAAATGTATTTCTCATATTTGCATCAGGGTACCTTGCCAATGGCCACATATTTGGCCATTGGCATGCTGCCTGACACATATGCACCCTTTATTTGGAGCTGACATGGCTCCATTGTGTTTTTGCAGAAACGTACTCAGTTGTCAACTGAGTACATTTCTGCAGCTAAAACGGCTCTTACACGGGCTGCTTTGGGCTTCCTGGATCACTAATCTACCTCATTTGCATGCCTTTCGGCTGCAAGTGAGGTGATTAGCATATCCACGCCCACTCTGTGTAAGAGACGTTTTAGCTGGTCTCTTACACAGAATTTCGGGCTGTTCCTGGATCGCGAGGGCTGCATGGAGTCTTACACTACTCTTAGACTCTGTGCAAGCCTTCGTGAATCCTGCCCATAGACTTCTCTTGCATCAGAAATGTATGCTATTTTACACACTTCATTTGGCCAACTCCTCATGTTAATAGTACTATTTTAAAATATGTGATTCTGGAGGTAAGTGGTTGAGAGCTAAAAGGTTGAGGTTTATTTCACATTCTCTTATTCTGTCAAGTCTTCATGTTAACTGTACTAAAATTTAAAAATGTTTCTCTGATTATTTTATTTTACTTTACTTGTTGGATTTTCCCTCATTCTGGATGTAAGAGGTTGCAAGTTATGGGGGCGGGGTTGTTATTTCACTTTCTCTTTTTCAGTCATTTCATCATATTAATAGAACTAATATTTTAAAATGTGTCCCCATTTTTGGGGATTTGTCCCTGATTCTAGAGGTAAATGGTTGATAGCTATGGGTTTGGGGTTGGCTGGATGAAAGTAACTGATGCTCTTGTCTTTTTGCTAATTTTTAAGGAGTTACTATTATCTGGCTTTACAGGACTAGTATGAATTTGAGACAAGTAAGATGAACTACTTAACTTGGTACCTGATATGCAGACAGAATAGATATAATTGCTGGGCTGAGTATGGGGGATAATGACAGCTGCAAACTGTTGTTTATGCATTATTCTGACTATGCAAAACTAGTGTGATCTTTGTGACACAACCTGGAATATCTTAATTTGTGGCAGCTGTTTGGAACAAATATGAAATGCACTACATGTTCATCCTCTTGTTATCACAGTCTAATATCTGAATTGTACATAGATGAGGCTTTAGCTGCATGGTGGGAGTTGTCCAGATTAAATAGGTTCATAGGTTCATACTAGGCTATCTGCCCTGGGGCATTTATAAGCCTAGCCTGATTGTGTTTGGCTTATGCCACCCCATGATTTGAGTTTACTGTGCCCATTTTAAAGTTTAGTTTACTGTGCCTCTGTCTAATAGTGACACTGAAGTAATCCCCGGGACAAACCTACGATCCCCCATCCACTCATCAAGATTCCTCTTGAAGAGAGTCAGTGAGGTGCTCTGCCTAACATGAATTGCAATTCTATTCCAGAGTGAAGGGAGCCTCTGGGTTATGAATCTGTCCCTCCAGCATGTTCTATTTATTTCTGTGCTGAGGTTCAAGTCCCTCAAGCGCGTGGCTCTAAGGGATTTTGATTTTCTGAGGTGGAGCATGTCCATTAATTCTGGGTTGGAAATAGCTTTATATGTCAGGCATAGATTGCCTCGAAGTAGGCGGTATGCAACTGAGTAGAGCTGGAGTTTTTTTAACCGAGCAGCATATGGCATCTGTTTGAGTCCCTTGATCCTCCTGGTGAGGTACTTTTGGGGTCTTTCTAATTGCTGCAGGTGTTGGGTAAGGTACATCCCAAAGGGGGCATTGCACTCTATGATGGGCCTGTTGAGGGATGAATAAAGGGGCACAATTACCTCTCTTGATCTAGATGTGAATCCTTTCATGATGAGGTGGGCTATGTAGAAGGTCTTTCTAACCACTTTGGCAATGTGGTTGTCAAAGGAGAGATTGCTATCAACTTGGCTCCCCAGATCCCTAATTACTTTCTCTGTACTTAATGGGTTACCACCTATGTGGTAAATTGTGGGCACATTGTTTTTGCCAAAGGGTATGACTATACACTTTTTGGCATTTAGCTTTAGGCCATGGCTCTGGCACCAGTTATCCATCTCTGTGAGACCTTTTTGAAGGATGTTTGTGTCAGCTGGAGAGTCGATTATGGCGCCCAGTTTGCAGTCATCTGCGAACTTGGTGAGCCATAGTCCTCCCACATTGGCCTATACCTCAGAAAAATAAATACCGAACAGGAGAGGTCCCAGGACAGAACCTTGTGGGATGTCACTTATGACCGGTTTAGTGTCTGACATGGCTCCAGCAACTCTGACTCTGTGGGTTCTGTCTTTGAGCCAGTTTGCGATCCATCTTGTGACATAGGGGTTTATATTTAGGCTGGATAGCTTATCTATCATGCCCGAGTGGGGTATTGTGTCAAATGCCTTTGCGAGGTCCAGATAGGCTGTGTGGACTACCTTCCCTTCATCTATGGCCTTGGTGACTGTTTTGAAGAAGTCAACCAGGTTCAAAAGGCAGGATCTACCCTTGAAAAATCCAAATTGGGAAGGATCTAGTGTCTGTAGGTCCCCAATGTCTTTGCTTATGAGTTCCATGATGATCCTCTCCATAGCCTTGCAGACCAGGCTAGTCAGGCTTATGGGGTGATAGTTACGAGGGTCTGTATAGGCATCATCTTTGTGGAGTGGGACCACTGTTGCTGTACGCCATTCTTTGGGCACATATCCTGTAGTGAGGCTGAGATTGTACAGCAGTTTTACTTGAGGGATTAGTTCTTCTTGGAGTTCATGTAGGATGCAACCCGGGACGCCATCTGGTCCCATGGAAGCAGTGTTTTTTGCTTTGGAGAGGGCGGCCTTCACCTGAGCATCAGAGATGTTTGGGAGGCTGCACTCTGCCGGGATTGATACTAGCTCTTTTCGGGGGGGTGGACAAGATGCACAGAACCTGTCTGCCAGGATATTGGCGATGTCTGTGGGTTCAGTGTATTTTTTGTCATTTAGAATCAACTCAGAACAAGTCTGGGAGTTGCATCCCAGGTTCCTAACATAACTGAAAAAAGCCTTATGATTGTCTTTAGTGTCCCGAGCAATTTTTCTCTCAAAGCTGGCCTTGGAGGATTTTATGAGGGACCATAATTTTTTGCTAGTACTGATCAGAGATGCCTTCCTTTTTAGGGATTTTGCTCTATCATGTAGTAGCTTCCTCCTTCTGTTGTACAGTTTATTTATGGCTGGGGTCCACCAGACTGGACACCTGCCTTTGGGTGATTGGGTCTTGATTTTGTTTGGGATAGCATGATCCATGCATTCCTGGAGATGTCTGTAGAATGTGTTTATATAGAATTCTGCAGTCTGGGCCGTATTTTCCACTGGCCCTGGGGCCTTGAAGGATTCCACTTTAGTTTTGAGAAGTGTGAAGTTTGCTTTTGAGCAGTTTTTCACTGTGGTTTTCTGGGCTGGGGTTGGGGTCGGGATGTGGATATCCAGTAAAATTAATTTATGGTCTGATCTTACCAATGAGGGATATACTTCTGGTATAGAGCATAGAGTCCCCATGTTGGTAATGATCAGGTGTAGTATGTTATCCCCTCTTGTGGGAGTGGTGACTAGTTGTTCCATAGCATTTGAGTTTATAAATTCCAGGAACCTTTGGGCTAAGGTGCTGGGGCTTGAGTAATGCTCCCAGTCTATGTTTGGGTAGTTGAAGTCACCCAATATAATGGTGTTTGGAGAGATCTTCATGTTCTCCAATGTTTTCAGGAAAGCCAAGTGGGATTCCTGACTTTGAGAGGGTGGTCTGTAGGATGCTATAAACTGAAAATCAGTCTTGCCCACTGTTAGTTGCACATGGATGGTCTCCGATACTTCGTGCAATGCCACTAACCTGGAGGTGTGGATATCCTTGATAAATATGGAAACTCCCCCTCCCTTTGTGGTTCAGTCCTGGTTTTGGGGCCGAAAAGCATGATATGAGGTATAACCTGGTAGTGCTGGGGTGCTCTCTGGAGCCTTGAACCAGGTTTCTGTCACTGCACATATAACGATGTTCTCCATACTGAGGAGAGCTTCAAGTGTGTACATCTTGAGGTTAAGACTTCTGGCATTTAGCAGCATTACCCTTAGTTTCTTATTCCTTGTGCTGTCTATGGAGGTGTGTTTGATTTTTGAGCCTTGCCTAAAAAAGGCACTATGGGGGTGGCAAGAGCCTTTGCCAATATCCGAAAGCTTAGGGGTGACAGGTGCAAGCCATCCCTAGTGAAGCAACGTGGCTTGTCGAGCATGTCATCCCAGGCTGACAGACACTGGATCCCCTTTGAATGACACTAACATTTTAGCCAATTGTTAAAATCGATCATTTTGTCTTTATACTGTGACATCATTTTAGCTGAGGGTAAGATGCTGCTCAAGGTCAGGGTCATACCGGCCTGGGCTACATGATCAGAGAGCTCCTCTATATCTCTTTTCATGTAGTCAAGGGAGGTACATCTCAGGTCATTCACGCCAGCATGTATAATGACTGAGTCATATTTGTATTTGCTTTGGAGTGACCTGAGTGCTTGCGTTATGTGGCGGATCCTAACGCCCGACAGGCAGCTCACTGTGACCTTCTCTTTATTCAGCCTGGTGAGCAGTATGTCAGTGTATCTGACAATAGAGCCACCTATTACAAGAGTATCAGGTGTGTTATTCAACCTTAAGGTCTGTGACTGCTTGGCACACTGACTTTGTGTGCTATGTGTTGTACATGTTTTGTTTTGGGGTAGCGTTTGCTTGGATGTCTGCTTTGGAGGTCTCTGTTGCTTAGGCAGATTTTTATTTAGAGCCTCCGAGTATGTTTTTGTGTTTTTATGTGTTTGGTTCGCTGTTGTGGTGAGACTATGTGATATTGGAATTGTGTTGTGTGAGGTTACCTTCTCCTCCTGACTGGTTACATCAGTTTTGAGATGAGAGAGCTCAGCCTCCAGTTTGGCTATATGGTTGCATCTCTCACATATATTTGAACCTGTTTGGAGGAGGAGAGGGTTGTCCGTGTACATGAGACAGTTGTAACATTGCCTCAAAATTCCCAGATTCACCAGCTGGACTGGAGAGGAAACCATTGACTGACCTTTGGACATGCTAGGGTAATATAGGGAACTGAATTAAATGGACCTATAGGGGACAAGGTAATTGTAGAGAGTATAAGAGTAAGTAGTGCTTATGGTTTATTAGTGCTAACTTGCAAGATTACTTATTTAGACCAGTGAGGGGCCTTAGAATGAGAATATGGTGTTTAATTAGAGAGATAGAGCAGTTCTAAGGGAAAAAGTGAAGAGCAGACTTTGTGGAGCCAGGAATAGTTTAATCCCAATTAGGCGGCACTGCCCGATGTTGCACTATGCGAAAAAACGTGCAAAAGAGTGCAAAAGAGGGTTTTAAGAGAGGGAGTTCAAGGAGTTTGGAATTGACCCAAAATGGCCAATAAAACTATAGTTTCAAGGCAGTAACCACTCCCACAGGGGCAGGCAGGCTGCTCAATGTTTATCACTGCCACTGATTAACACAGAGACTTCCCTTGAGCCCAAGCAAACAATGGCCTCCAAGAAACTTATAAACAGTTCAGAACAGCAAATCTGTAACTGAACTTTTTTAAATCTCAAAAAAGTGGGAAAAAAGCAAGATTTTTTTTTTTTTTTTTAAGGAAAGCAGAGGTTCACAAGTATAAACAAGTTAGAAAAGTGCAGTAAATGACCCCACACTTGAGTGCTAGGCCAGAGACAGATAAAATCCAAGTTTTTAAGAAAAAAATGATTTTAAAAATAAGTGCACACAGGAAATTCAGTAAACAGTTCTAGGTTGTGTTCTAAATACAGTTACCAACACATAAATCAAGTTTAACAAGCCAGAAAATGCTCAAAAGTAGGTGGCAATGCAGAAAACTTAACAAATAATCTGAAGCAAAATACTTAAAATCTTAAAAGTGGCTCCTTTCTTCTCTCAGCATTTTCTCCTCTTGGTGTGTGCTTCACCAACAGCCAACAAGTCTGAAAAGATGCCAAAACCACGAGGCAATCAAGTTTTAAGAGAGGGGGTTCAAGGAGTTTGGAATTGACCCAAATGGCCAATAAAACTACAGTTTCAAGGCAGTGACCACTCCCACAGGGGCAGGCATGCTGCTCAATGTTTATCACTGCCACTGATTAACACAGAGACTTCCCATGAGCCCAAGCAAACAATGGTCTCCAAGAAACTTATAAACAGTTCAGAACAGCAAATCTGTAACTGAACTGTTTTAAATCTCAAAAAAGTGGGAAAAAAGCAAGATTTTTTTTTTTTTTTTTAAGGAAAGCAGAGGTTCACAAGTATAAACAAGTTAGAAAAGTGCAGTAAATGACCCCACACTTGAGTGCTAGGCCAGAGACAGATAGAATGCAAGTTTTTAAGAAAAAAAGATTTTAAAAATAAGTGCACACAGGAAATTCAGTAAACAGCTCTAGGTTGTGTACTAAATACAGTTACCAACACAGAAATCAAGTTTAACAAGCCAGACAATGCTCAAAAGTAGGCGGCAATGCAAAAAACTTAACAAATAATCTGAAGCAAAATACTTAAAAATCTCAAAAGTGGCTCCTTTCTTCTCTCAGCGTTTTCTCCTCTTGGTGGGTGCCAACAGTCAACAAGTCTGAAAAGATGCCAAAACCACGAGGCAATCGGGTTTTAAGAGAGGGAATTCAAGTAGTTTGGAATTGACCCAAAATGGCCAATAAAACTAAAGTTTCAAGGCAGTAACCACTCCCACAGGGGCAGGCAGGCTGCTCAATGTTTAACACTGCCACTGATTAACACAGAGATTTCCTGTGAGCCCAAGCAAACAATGGCCTCCAAGAAACTTATAAACAGTTCAGAACAGCAAATCTGTAACTGAACTTTTTTAAATCTCAAAAAAGTGGGAAAAAAGCAAGATTTTTTTTTTTTTTTTTTAAGGAAAGCAGAGGTTCACAAGTATAAACAAGTTAGAAAAGTGCAGTAAATGACCCCACACTTGAGTGCTAGGCCAGAGACAGATAAAATGCAAGTTTTTAAGAAAAAAATGATTTTAAAAATAAGTGCACACAGGAAATTCAGTAAACAGTTCTAGGTTGTGTTCTAAATACAGTTACCAACACATAAATCAAGTTTAACAAGCCAGACAATGCTCAAAATTAGGCGACAATGGAACAAACTTAACAAATAATCTGAAGCAAAATACTTAAAATCTTAAAAGTGGCTCCTTTCTTCTCTCAGCGTTTTCTCCTCTTGGTGTGTGCTTCACCAACAGCCAACAAGTCTGAAAAGATGCCAAAACCACGAGGCAATCAGGTTTTAAGAGAGGGAATTCAAGTAGTTTGGAATTGACCCAAAATGGCCAATAAAACTACAGTTTCAAGGCAGTAACCACTCCCACAGGGGCAGGCAGGCTGCTCAATGTTTATCACTGCCACTGATTAACACAGAGACTTCCCTTGAGCCCAAGCAAACAATGGCCTCCAAGAAACTTACAAACAGTTCAGAACAGCAAATCTGTAACTGAACTTTTTTAAATCTCAAAAAAGTGGGAACAAAGCAAGATTTTTTTTTTGTTTTTTGTTTTTTAAGGAAAGCAGAGGTTCACACGTATAAACAAGTTAGACCAGTGCAGTAAATGACCCCACACTTGAGTGCTAGGCCAGAGACAGATAAAATGCAAGTTTTTAAGAAAAAAACGATTTTAAAAATAAGTGCACACAGGAAATTCAGTAAACAGTTCTAGGTTGTGTTCTAAATACAGTTACCAACACATAAATCAAGTTTAACAAGCCAGAAAATGCTCAAAAGTAGGCAGCAATGCAGAAAACTTAACAAATAATCTGAAGCAAAATACTTAAAATCTTAAAAGTGGCTCCTTTCTTCTCTCAGCGTTTTCTCCTCTTGGTGGGTGCCAACAGTCAACAAGTCTAAAAAGATGCCAAAACCACGAGGCAATCAGGTTTTAAGAGAGGGTGTTCAAGGAGTTTGGAATTGATCCAAAATGGCCAATAAAACTACAGTTTCAAGGCAGTAACCACTCCCACAGGGGCAGGCAGGATGCTCAATGTTTATCACTGCCACTGATTAACACAGAGACTTCCCTTGAGCCCAAGCAAACAATGGCCTCCAAGAAACTTACAAACAGTTCAGAACAGCAAATCTGTAACTGAACTTTTTTAAATCTCAAAAAAGTGGGAAAAAAGCAAAATTTTTTTTTTTGTTTTTTTTTAAGGAAAGCAGAGGTTCACAAGTATAAACAAGTTAGAAAAGTGCAGTAAATGACCCCACACTTGAGTGCTAGGCCAGAGACAGATAAAATGCAAGTTTTTAAGAAAAAAAAACGATTTTAAAAAAGTGCACACAGGAAATTCAGTAAACAGTTCTAGGTTGTGTTCTAAATACAGTTACCAACACAGAAATCTCATATCGCTTGGTCAGGTTTCAGTCATTTCTGAAAAAAATGGGGGCTGGAGGTGTAAATGCATCACAGAATACCTAGATCTTAAGAGCTTCGGGGGGAGGCTGGTAGCCTGTACATACCAAGGCTGTATAAGTAGATTTTTATATGGGCTTAGTAGCCACTGAAGGCCTGGGAATTATGTGATGCATTTATACCTTTTATTGAAAAATAAATGCAAACTGACCCCCAGCTATCTAAAACCATCCTAGATCATACATGTAGACAGGGGGCTGCAGTAACTTGTGTGGGCAGTTGGGCATGATGTCATTGTTTGTTTAACATTCCTCCCAAACCAAAGAGGTCACTGTCTTTTATTGGATGGGGACAGTGTACCCATTACTTTTTCAGCTTTCCTTGCAATCTTCAGAGGGATGCAAACAGTCACTAAGCATTTACATGAGCTTGGTATTGTCTAAAAGTAAGTTGAAAACATTATTGTACTTATTTCCTTACAGTTGAACATCAAGTACATATATAAGTGGTTATTTTTGGGGATGGTAAAGATACATTCTGTTTAAGCATGTCTGACAACAAATATGGTCAATTACTTTTTTCAGTTTTTCCAAGTTTGACATCGTAGGGGTACACTGAAGGTGTATGTCTTTTCTTGTTAGGGGGTGAGGGGGATGCTTTATGAACATATGACATTAGTGACTTGAAATATATGATTGTAGTTATTTTTCTCTTAATTTTCAACCCAATTTAACACCAGATGGGAATACACAGAAAGTGACAACCTTTTTTATGGTGTCATAGGAAGGCAGTTACTGTTTACAGATATGATTTACGTATCATCATAAGCATTCAACTTCTATTTTTTTAAGCACTGCTATTTGACTAACTTTTAGCATTAAGCATTGCATACAACCCATTTTTTTTCTTGAAATAAGAAAGCATGGTTGAATATCTTTCCCTATGTATGATTTTTGTTCAGGACATCATTGAATCAAAAGGTTGGGAAAAAGTTCTAAAATGCACCTCAGAGCATCTGTAAATGTGTGGCTTCTGGTGCTTAGCAGCCCTTAAACCCCAGCGTAATTTAATCATTATAGTGTTGTCTTGGATATTTTTAGTGTGTTTAAATAATTCATGGATATTACAGTGCAGACAGTTTCAGTCAGTTTGTGGGGGGTTGAATGGATTCACAGAACAGCAAAGCTGAATAGTAAGGCTCGATTAATTCTTTATGTTCAGGCCATCACTGGATGAAAAGGTTGTTTAAAAAAACTGTAAACTGCATCTCAAAGCATCTAGTACCTCCCATGGTTTCTGGGTGCCTTGGGGACCTCAGAACCATGGCTTAATGCTGTTATTTCTATCCCAGTTATTACAGTGTAGTCTTGGTCATTGGGGGGCTGCTGGAAGGGTTCACATTAAAAAAACATGAAAACCAAGACTGAATTTCTTCCTTTAATAATAGTTTTTATTAAGCCATCACTGGATGTAAAGCTTGTTTAAAAAAGACTGTGAAATGCACCCTAGAAAAACATCTATAAACTCCTATGGCATCTAGAGGCTTTGCAGACCCCAGTTTAGTACAGTTGTTTTCTACATAGTTATCAGAGAACAGTGTTGTCTACTTAATTTTGTTGAAAACTCATTTCATTGAAACTCAAATGACTGGGACCAATTCACTGAAAGCTCACTTCACTGAAAACTCATTTCACTGAAATTCATTTCATTGAAAGTTATATATGGCCTTTTCCCCACTGTAGTGTGATTCTGGAATTAGTATATATAGCAAAGGGGGGGTGTGGGGGCACAGCCTCCTACATTGTGAGGTGTGGGGGAGTGAAGCCCCCCAGTTAGTTTGGTTATATGTTTTTTTCTGGAAAGAATTATTCATTGCACTTGTAAGTATCCATCTCTATTCTTTAAAATGTTTAAAATATGTGTGGGGCTACACCCCCCCACACCCCCCTTACTATGTATACTAACTCCAGGATCACACTACAGTGGGGAAAAGGCCATATATAACTTTCAGTGAAACGAGTTTCAGTGAAATGAGTTTTCAGTGAAGTAAGCTTTCGGTGAAATGATCGCACCCCCAACACCCCCGCTACTTATATATACCATACCAACTCTGAGATCGCACTACATTGTGGAAAGGGAAATCTTCCCATTCCACACTGTGCACAGATCTCCATTCAGTCGGAACTTTTAAATGTTCAATGTTATGGTCTTGGTCATATCATCTTCACACATATAAAAGTTTGATCTAATGAAGGGGACTCAGATATATATATATATATATATATATATATATATATATATATATATATATATATATATATATTTTTTATGCTCTTAGTTATTTATATTTCCTTTGTGCCTGCCTCTTCTCTTTGGTCATGACTGAAAAGTGTCTGGTTCAAGTATATACGGGCTATATAATCACTGTATCTCTGCCTTTTGAATGCACCTTTGTTCTTCATTTATGCTTCTTGCAGAAACTCATACAGTGGATATCATATCTAGTAGCTTGAAGTTTAGGTTTTGATTTATAGGGAATGATCTTAGTACTGATTACAATATGGATGTAGCTCTTCTACTTCCCAGCAAGAACAATTGGATT